>NW_025110575.1:31216-330788 GCF_011392965.1 Frieseomelitta varia
TGGAACTTCCTCTAATATTTCGTGTAAACGCGTGCTCAAAAAATCAACGTACTTTGTGCCTGTTAGTTTCCCATCAAGAAAAAAAGGTCCAATTAAAAATTTATCAATTATTCCTAGCCCATACGTTTAAACTAAACTGGTGTTGATATCTTGAATGCACAATAACATGTGGGTTTTCTTCATCCCAGATTATTATGAAAATTGAATACATCATCTCTGGTAAAACTAGCTTACTAGAGTTTACTCTGTTTATAAAATTCATTATATCTCATAAACGAAAACAGATGGGACATATATTTATATGACCTTTTTCATTATTTTTAGGCGTACAATCAGCTCTCGAAGTGGGTCCCGCAGGTTACGAAACACCCTGTATATGTACATAGAAAGACAGAGAGAGAGAGAGAGAAGAAGAAGGGAAAATCGTTTCTTCCCCTGAAAATCATCGCGATTATTGCGCGAAAGCAAACTGCGCGGGGCGTGCTACGTATTCCACGTAGCAGAGCCACTTAAATCACGAGTGGTTCATTAACTTTACGCCGGTTACAGGGCAAGAGATCGCGCGGCCTCTCGAACAGCCCGGACCCACGAGAGCCCAATTAAAATTCTGTAATTTCAATAAAGTATCACCGGCGAGAATTCATCGTGAAACCGATTCGAGATCCGCGTTAGCCGCGCTCGTTCCTCGATCTCGTTGGTTGCCCTCCACGCTAATGGAGTTTCGATGCCCACCGAGGCACGCGATTCGCCTTGCGCCGCGATATTTCAACTGCCTCCTGGTAATTTGACTTTTTCGTGGCTCACGATGGCTCCCCGGTACGCAAAATCTGGAACGTTTAAGGGATCAGACTGTAATTCGTGATTGAAAGAGATGAATATCAAGTGGAGTGGCTTCTTTCAACAACGAGCACAAACGACACAAGGTCGTACAAAAATTTCTAACATCTAAACGCAACAAATCTGAATTACTGAAATATTTCCGTTTTTTCATCTATACTTTTTCTTTTTCGTACAGAGAAACGTTCCTCGTGCCAATCACGTTTGAAACATTCATCAGAAAAAAGTAGTTATCAAGGAACTAGCGGAGCGGTTTTCAAAGTGTCTTCAAAGTTTACGAAGGCGCACTTTCGCATGAAATTTAATGAAAAGCTGTGTGTGTGTGAGAGAGAGAGAGGTGCGCCTCGTGTTGTAGGAAACCCATTAAATATCGTTGAAACGAGCAAGTGTCCACCGAAGCTTCAGCCTCACCGGTTACCCATAAATTTCTATTTCGATGGTCGCGCGTACGAGCAGCGATACGATGGTATCGAGGGTATGGCGCGCGTTGGATCAATCGTCGCGCCTCTTCACTTTGTTCCCCTTCCCTCCTCCGATCGAAATTAATTTACCTGCATTTTATAATGCAATCGCGACACGCCTGCACGACCGGTGATTTATACCGACGATATTTCAACGTGGAAACATGTCGCGGGGAAGGGGCGGCGGTGAACGTTTATAGAATCGTTCGGCTCGGCGAGTTTCTATCGCGCCCGGAAACCTGTGGAAAAATCCTGGGAATCCGGGTGTCTTTTCGTTTCTCTTGTGATTTAGTGTCTGCACGCTGTTGGTATCCACTTGTGAAAATAATTAGCGAGGAAGTTTCGATTTGCGAAAGTTCGAGTCGCAAAATCGTCGATATTTCAAATTGTTGCAGTAAACAATGGATTATTTTTTATCCGTTTGGTAGTTGAACATTGATGGATTAGCGTTGCATCTAATTTTACATATCGAAACAATTAAATATTTTTAGAAGCTCTGTTCGTAAAAAGTCCTCAAGAGGACTTCATTCTGTAAATTCTTTTTATTTTTACGTATTTATTAAACTCACCAGTGTTTAAATTTATAATAACGCCAGTGTACAGCAACGAATAACGTTTCTGTTTAAATAAGACGTTTCAGCAGTTTACTGTTAAATAGTAAACGAGTTTGTTTATGCTTTCTCAGCCTCGAAGAAGTTAAAGAGTCAGTTTCGCAAGTTATTAATCACCAACAAATTTCCCCCGTGCCAAGGAAAAAAGTACCGACCGTGTTTCATTAAAAAGTTGAACGATAAAATTTCCTTTGGATAAGCTACACACATTCTAAGGAGAATAAACTATTCCTTTCTTCCCACTCATAAGAATTAACTTCTGTTAAGCTACAGAATCGTATCAGATTCTATCGTACGCGTAATGATCAATTTTTACAAACGGTGCAAAATTATTCGAGATTTTCTGAAAATTTCATAAAATTTCATTCGCGCTACTTAGGCGAAACACATGCCAATAAAAAAACTGATGAAACTTCAGTGTATAATTTCATTGTATTATCTTACAAAGAACAATGTGTCGTTTGTGTGCCAAAATTTATATTAGTATATTAGTATAAAGTACAAACCTGACAGATGTAGAAAAAAAATTGAAAATCTCAATCATGACAATTGTAACATCGTTTTACAATAGTCAAAGTCGCATCGTGTCTAACGAGACGAGATTTTTTTCGATTAATATTGTCATTAAGGAAACTGAACCTTGAAACTTTTGTCAACAATTTGTCCATTTCGTCGTGTGACACACGTTTCTCTACAATAATCAAAATGTATTCAGTTCATTCCGGCGAGTCTGCGCTTCGTTAATATTATTAAATTAAGAAATTTTCGAGAAAAAGAACTAAGTTGTGTTGCCCAGCACAAGCTTCTGCGATAAATATTCGGATAATTACGGCCGGTTGAAATGCAACCAACGTGGAATTCGCATAATTCCGGCGGCGTTGGATTATTCCGCGTGACGTTTTCAGGGGGTATTCTTTCTGATTAGCGTCGACAACGCGTGTCCACCTTTCATCCGTTGCCACGTTGCGCACCGCGAAAATATATTATTACCAATTTTCAGAGCATTCAGAGTGGTCCATTGTGCGACGCGAAAATATCGAATCGAGAATAATGATTCCCCTCACTCCTACTACTTTTCATGGCGCATCCGCTTCCGCGTTCCAGCGTGCTGCCAATTTTTT
Organism: Frieseomelitta varia; assembly: GCF_011392965.1. Lineage (NCBI taxonomy): Eukaryota > Metazoa > Arthropoda > Insecta > Hymenoptera > Apidae > Frieseomelitta > Frieseomelitta varia. The sequence continues at coordinate 34,247 of NW_025110575.1, forward strand.
TTTTTTTTTTCATTATTCCGTGTCGTGGATAGAAAATAGAACTGCGAGTTCATTACCCGCCCACGTTCAATGCTCGCTAATTGGCTTCGATCGTTTTGGAAGCATCGTTGGACTTTTCCAGTGTCTCCCGGTGTTTTCGAAATTGCAAGAGTCGTAAGGAGATTCGAGAATTTAATAATTTTTCTAGTATCGTCCGTGAGACACCTTCAAGACACGAAAAGACGTTTTCGGGTCATTTAAGTGTAGAATAAATAAAGAATATTGCGATACGCGTCCTGCTTTGGACAGTTTTCTACAGAATATTTCTGCAGAATTCTACTCTGAATATTTGATATATTTTTCGAAAGATTTTTGAAATCTTAAGTTTCCTAAAGGCACGTTACCAACATCCACAGCGTGTTGTACAAGCTTCGAAACAAACTCAAGTCTCACACAAGCGTTTATCGGTTGTCTCGAGTTATATCCGTAATCGTTGGACAATTTTCATTTTCGACTCGATTCCGGTGGTCGATCGACGAGGCGACAACAAACCTCGTTGGTTTAAACGAGGGCGAGACGTGTCTAATCGGATCGTCAGCGAGTTACCAAAGCACGATACATCTTCGCGATAGGGGCGGCACGTTCCGTCCTTGGTTACGGAGTTACGTAATTGATTGATTAAATCACGACCACCGTGGCCGTAATTAATGCACCTCGATCGAGCAGTAATAAGTTCCCATTAACGTGCGCGATAAAGGTGGGACCGTGTTTTTTCTCCCTTTCTTCCTCTCGAGCCAGCTCGCGCGCCCCTTGACAAATTATCCGGACTATTAATTAGAAAAATCGCCGTGTCGTGGGAAATAATAATCTTGTCGGCGCGCCACGACCGCGTGTTCCAAGCGACCGAGTATGCCGCGTCTGGTTCATTTTATAAATTGAATAGAAGAACTTTAGATAGTGTTTAGTGATTGTTGCCTTGAAAACTTGGAACACATTCGCGATTAAGCGAAGTACGCTTTGTTTCTTTCTAAGTGAGTTTGCGCGATCATTGTAGAACTAGGAAACACTTTCGTACGAATATATTGAATCTTTAGGTGAAGTTTTTTGTCACCATTGAATGTGTGTGCGGATGTCCATAGGATATATGCAATGCAAAGAAATTGTAATCGTCTAAAGTAGAGCATTTCTTACTAATATTTAGTGGATAAAACTTTTAGCTTTCCTTCAAATATCCTTCCGTTTCTGCTTCAAGTAATTCTGCCAGAATTCAGTTTGTAAAAGGACGAAAGTAGCTCTCTAAAGTTCAAATATTGAATCTCTCTATCTCTGTGTAATGTTTAGGTCAAATCAACTATTATTCGTCTACAAATTTCGCTTGGAGCCAAGTTTCTGGGAGATCGTTCGGTGAACGAAGATTAATGTACGATACAATTGGAGCAGTTGGTCAGTCGAGTTTCAAAACGAGTTCTTCTTCGTTTTAGACCTGTTCGAGACGAATCCAGTTGCGGTTCTTGCATTGTTGCGTTTCTGATGAAATTTCGGACAGCTGCCGTTCGTTAAGGCGTGGGCGTACGCGTTGCTGGCCGATCTCTGCTACGTTTTCTCTGCTAGTTCGTTGGCTGCTACGTAACAGGCACTCTTGCACTCCGGTAACGGTTAACTGTAATAAGCATCCTCGCCGACGGGCTCGTTCTAATTGAGTTACAACGTCGTTAAAACATCGCGCATTATTGATTATTCAAGCACCGTGCGGCCACAATTAAAAATCGGATACCCGTCATTATGAAGCTTCGTGAATAGCTGGCTGATGCTACGAGAATAAAGAAGATCCAAATTCAGTCTTTTTTTTTCCTCAGGCGTGCTTCGTTCAGTTCAATATTTCCCTACGTCTCAATTTATTACGCACAAGTCCCCAGGTTTTTCTGTTCTCACGTGTTTTCCTTGCTTCGAACAGTTGGAAAGGATTTGACGTTTTTACCGCTTGGATTTAAATTATTCGAGAAACTTAATTAGGTAAAGAAAATAATTAATAAAATCACAAGGTGAAATTGATTCGGGAGATGCGACAGAGTTGAGTCTGTAGTTTCATTTTTATTAAGATAGAAATATGTACTTTTCGTTGACAATGTCTGGATTATATATTTTGTTCATTCCAAGTTTCACGTCAAGTGAACATCCCCCATTCAGAATATCTGTCATTCGCTAGAACGATTCATTTATTTTTTATTCTCACGTTCTTTGCCTCACACTTTCCTAAAAAAAAAAAAAAAAAAAACATTCTTCCTCCAGAGGCAGGAGATCGATTTTTAAGCGATCGTCGTACACAACGATATATCATCTTGTTTAGTTTGCGACTGAGATAGGTGGACCGTTGGATCTTGATTTATTTCGCTCCTGGTACAAGACACTCGGAGCGAATTTCCTTCTTGTTCCAACAAGGCTAGGGGGGTGAAAACCATCCCTCTGTTCTCGTTCGGACGTGTCCGACGAGGTCTCTCTCTTCTCTGTCTCACGTCGCGTTTCGAGAGAGTGTATCGTTACATGGAGAATTGTTCGGTGAGCCCTTTGTTGACCATTCGTCGTGCAATCTCGGTACCTGCCGTTTTGTTCCCCCTGATTTTGCCGCTTGTGTTCTATCTATCGGCACCGTTGGTCAACTGTCTGGACTTAATTGTGATTTCTTGCCGATTCTTCCTGCCGTGTATTCTCCATCGGCTGCAAGATTGTTCAAACGAAACGTCAGACAACTTTTTCTTCCCCTCGCTGTTTTGCTTCCCTTTGAAATATCTGTACATTCGTCGCTTGTCTTCGAATCTTTCTAATTCTAGTTTCTCTTTAATTTTACAATTTCGTCGTTCCCAGCGTACAGATACGAATCGTTTGCTTCTCTCTTCGGATAATTTAATTTCTAAGCAACGGGTGAAGACTGAACTGACGAAAATTCTTTGAACACATGACACGTTTCAAGCAAAAACTCCTTTCCTTCTCTCTCGTCTTTTCGCTTTGCCTCGATCCCATAATTCTCTCCGCTTCTGCCTTTCTTCTCGCCGTTCTTTTCCCCATCTAAAACACCACGGAGCCCCCGCTAGACGAAGCAGCAGTTTTCCATCGTAAAAACGGAGCTTGCAGTTTATTCCGATGCTCCCTTCAGTCTTCAGTCTTCGGCCATACATCGAATCGTCTCTCTCGCTCCCTCTTCCCTTTCACCGAACTGTCATTCCTTGTTCGTGCGTTGGTTTTTACACCGGAGCTCGCAGTCTCGCGTTCTTCGCACGTTTTACGCACGATCGTTCGAATCCTCCGCTTCCGTTCTTTCCTTTTTATTCCTGCCGCGTCTACCCTTCGACGTTCACCTGCCCCCCTTCGAACGTCGTCGTCGAAAAACGAATCGTAAAAGTGTCCCAACGATTCCAACGCTCGGTTCGTGCAATTAGACGCAGCGACTCGGGAACTCGTTCGCTCTTTTCAAGATTTCCTGAGAGTGTATCGCCCTCTCGCAGGACCCTCTCGGGAGAGGGTGAACACTCTTTTCTCGCTCGGTGTTGACCGTGACTGCCGCCCGTCTGTCGTATCCACCGGGGCGCAGTTTTATTTCCTCCGACGTTCCTCCTCGTTTCCTCGATATTGTCCCCGGTCCTTCCGTTTCTTTTGCACCTCTGTTCGTGCATGATTCAGCACGGTCCTCGACCGCCAGCCGCTTCTCGACGACCGTGGAAATCCGAAATCTCGCGAACACGTCAGCCAGGTTTTATTCCAACGGCCAACCGGAACGAGATTGCTCTCGAGCCAACTGGAACGAAAGAACGATCTTTCGAATAAAAAACAAGAACTGGAATTTTTACGTGGTCTATTCTGTATTTTTCGTTTTGATCGCTCGAATGGAGGATCAACTTTTTAATTCCACTCTAGTATTAATTTCGAGGGATTGAAAAACCTCTTTTAATCTTTCGGAACGCCGATAATTCGTAATTAATTCTACGGGTATCGATAGATTTTTGACCAAAAAGAGTTTTCCAAGCTAACAGCATTCTGAACTAACATTCCTTTCGAATTTTTATATTCCATTCATAGCGTGGAATATCGACTATAAGTAAAAAAAAAAAAAGATTAAAGTTTCCAAAGGGTTGATAATTTAAAATCTTACTTCACAGAGTTGATATTTTAGAAAAAACTAATTTAAAATAAAATATGGTTTTTACGCCTTTCTGAAATTTAAATTAATTTGTTTTAAAAACGATTTTAGAAACTTTAGAATTCTATTCCTTTAGAAATCCTCCTCGAACTAAAAAGTCTATCGAATTTAAAACAATCACCACTGTAACTGTAACTGTTGTGAAAGACTCTAAATATAATTTAATTAGAATTTAAAACAATCACCACTGTAACTGTAACTGTTGTGAAAGACTCTAAATTCTTTTCCTTTAGAAATCCTCCTCGAACTAAAAAAGTCTATCGAATTTAAAACAATCACCACTGTAACGGTAACTGTTGTGAAAGACTCTACCACGCGCAACGTCTCCAAAGTTGTGATATTTAACGATTCTCAAACCAGCTTGAAACCGACCAATATCGGTTCCCGACTCGTAGGACACCGCAACGACGCTCGTATTAAGACGCAGCACCCAATATCGGAAATCTCCGAGTTCGTGGAATCCAACACTGATATATCCCCCAAATCGTGGCACCCGATACTGCCAGCCATCGTGTCGTGGAATCGACCTCCGATTCGTGAAATACCATCCGAACAATTCTGAAATCGTGGAATCCAATATTGACACCGTCGAATACAAAAATCCAACACGTAGAGTTAACCTTCCACGTGGAATATTACTATCACGTACACCTTCTCAATTCGTAGATTTAGCGTCGAGTCTATTCTCGCCTTTGCCGAGTCTCGTGTCAATTTCTTTGCCAGCTCGAAGACTCGATGGCCAGGTATCGACAATCAACGATAATCATGATAATTCCATCCTGATGGACTTTTCTCAGAGTAACAGAATCCCAAAATACAGTGCCGGCGCGTCATGTTTTTCCACCGGTTGTTCTCAAAGTTTCTCGATTCAGTGAAATCTCGCGCGACAATTCCAAACTTTCGCAGTCCAAATCGATGATCTACTAATGTCGCAGTGGAGCAGGAGGTGATTCGCGATAGTGGTAGCGTGGTAACGAACGATTAAATATCCAGGATACGAGCAACAATCCCGCGTCGGGATTAATTATCGATGGGCGATTTTCGTATGGGCGCTTGGGTCGCGTTTTACGTCGGCGATTTATCGCGAGTTGTCGCACGTTCCATAAATAGAGACCGAACGAGCGGGTAGGGAAAAATCCGCGGGGCGGCAAATTTGCATTGGAAACGCCGGTGAAATTCGAAACTGCATCGCCGATGGACGAAACAGAAGGAAGATAAAACGGAAACGTTGGGCCACGCGCTGACCATCAAATTACCAGTTAAAATTCATCCTTTGTTTGCCTTTCCAACCGGACACCGATGCTCACGTTTGACCGTGGAGAATGATATTTGTACGGAATAAATTTCGCGGCTGACCGAGATACGTACGTATTTGTTAATAACTTATCTAGTCGGAGAGCGTATACTTATTGCTGGTAACGCATCCGCACGTCTTTGAACGCAAAGGGAAATCTTTTTTTGCATTCGGTTTTCTTTCTATTTAATTAGTGAATTATATGGTCGAAGCTCGATATGTAAGAGTCCAAGAAAGGTCGATGGGAAAGCAAAGGAGAAGTAATGCGTTGTGACAGTCTTTGAAACGGTGAAACGAGAAATAATTGGAAGAAATACTTGATATTGCAGAATCGGTGGATACTTTGAATATGTTTTTTAGTATATGTATATGTTATAGAATATTAATATGTCACGTTACGATAATCTACATAATATCAGATATGCATTTTAACGTATTTAATATTGATGTCACATTCAGTCATACTTTTTGATACACTTCAACTCTCACATGAAATGCTAGATTAATATCAATGATTGCTTGACTGTTTAACAGTAGTCTAATGCAGAAAATAAAAATGAAACTTGGAATTTAAATCTTCTGAAACTACCAGAAGAACACGTACCTTTATAAATGTGTCCGCGGCAGTAGTATAAGTCTCCTTATAGTCAGACCATTTTGCTCTCTTGTTACAACCGTATAATCTTAAACCATCCAACTTCTCGATGTATCAAATCATCCACCAAGAATGTTCTCGGTTTAATATATGAAAATATGGCACTAGTCTACTCAGAAATATTCGCAGTAGTACAAGTCACTTTATGATCAGACTACCTTTAACTTTTACCACTTACTGCCTCGTTATATCGTACAATTCTAACAACGTTCAACACTTTTGCAGAGTTCTCCTTCACCTGAATACATTCAACTTGAAATTCCGATATCTATAAAATTATGATATCAACACTTGATCCATCCAGTGCTCGATCAGTTCCTCGCGACAGTTCTTCACTTTCAAAATTCTTTTTCGCAGCGATCGCTTCGGCAAACAGGATCAGCAACGCTGCGTGTTTTTCACGGCCGTTATTTCCCAGCAACACCGTTCACAACAACAGATTAAACCGGGCCGATCGTTTCGGACGATGTGCAATAAAACAACAGGGCCGCGGAGCGAGCGACGACGTACAGTGATTTCCAATAACGAACTCTGAAATATCCAGGCACCGGCCCGCTCCTGGAATGCAATCAATCGTTCCGGCGCCGGGATCCTCCGCCTTTGATTACCTTTATATCCGCGCGCGCGTTTCTCTGTAACCGGACTATCGCCTTCTCTTCGGCGAACGCTCGTGGAATGTTGAAATCCACGCAACGCAATAACCTATTTCGAAGGTTGGAAGGCCGAGCGTGGTTGTTGCAGGCTAAGGCTGCGATTATACCGGATGCGTACAGTCGTTCGTGTACAGTCAGTCACGAACATCTGCGAATTCCGAATATCTAAAGGCGGGCGAGGACAGTGGAATAGAAATATTTCCACGGATAGTAAAATTGAATCAGAAAGTACGAGGGAACGTTTCGTTTTTCGAGAATCTTTTGTATCGTGGGAATAACGAAATCGAGTTTATATGGTTTGTGGTGTAAGGTTTATTAATGTTTAAAACTGCTGACAAAGAAATATTAAGCACTCTATAATTTTCTCAAGATTTGAACGCTGTTGTCATAGTGAGAGGCTCACCCCCCCCCCCAAAAAAAAGGCGGACGATAATTTAACGAACCGTAGGAAATTATGGAACAGAATAAATACACAGTTTGAAGTTTGAAAATTGACCGACTCTTTATTCCTTGAGCTCTTATACAGGTCTTTATCATAGTTCTCGGGGGGGGGGGGGGGTTTTTTTTTTCTTTTGGTCATAGGGCGTATGACACTGTCACGACTCGCTCTGAAAAACATCTTGCCCTAAAAACCTCTGCCTTTATACGCACTTGCCATGTCCTATTTTACGTCTTACGATCACGTCTTCCTCCACAATATAAATCCCGAGACACGTTCTTTCGTTCTAGAGAAACACTTAACAAGCAATGAGTAAATCTTCGAAATTGAAATTGAAAGTACGAATGTTTTCTGCAAGTGTCTGTTCAGGAACTGAACACTCATCAACTCGTTCGTCGACAGACGAAGAATCAAACGATTTACATGTACAGACGAATACAAACGATATCGAACGACCGAACACGTCTGCTGTATAAACCGTTGCCATTTATTTTAAGGCGTTTGATTCGTTCGTGTTTCGGTCGCATGAATGCACGTCCAGTGTAACGTAATGCGCATCGACGCGAGGCGGAAGTCCGCACGTTGAAAACGAGCAAGCTGGCCCGACCTATGCAAATGAGTGCGGCACACGGAGCGGTCCGACGAAGTTGAAACCAGTGGGCAATCAAAGGGCCACGAATTCTCCGTGCCGCGCGCTACACTTCTACGTCAGCTACCAACCGAAAGCAAAAGGTAGAACACGTTCACCATCGCCCTCTTCGTTTCGCTTGCGCTCCTGCCGGCGAATCAGTCCGGTCACGAACTTCGAATTATGATTTCGTTGGTCGCCTCCGCGAGCTTTTACTCCACTTACGGGCGCACGACAGTCGCTTGGTTTTGCGCCGGCATTGAAACGTGGAATGGAGAATGGTCGCCGGATGAATGGGAGGTGTATGAAAGGGGGAGAAAATTGCGGCTGGTGCTTTTCGTCGTCGGGATATGGGCCAGTGGTGATAATTGTTCCAGCCAGACGCCCGGTGATCCAGGCAGATTTCGAGGAACCGGTGAAAATGTCGCGTTGGTCGCGCAAGTAGGTTGAGTCTTTGTTCGCTCCATAATTTTTGGCTCCATAATCAGACTCGTGACCGACTTCGTTGTTCTTACGTGTCATTTTCCGTACAAGGTAGATTTCAAATTTTTACCGATATAATTTCAACGCGATTGTCGTGTCTTGTTAGAAAATTTCGTACGAGAAATTTCTGTGACAACACGAAATTTACCCCGAAAACAACCTCGAGTAACATCCCCCTCTTCTCCTACCCTCCGTGCAGAGTGGCAATTTTTCAAATGACGCGCTCGAATTCCGATTCAGGCAGCAGCTCGGTAAAAGCGTCGACCGGCACGCATCGACGTGAAAATTCGAGTGGCGTGGAAACCGGCCGATTTCCCCTCTCGTTCCCACGGTAAAATCAATTTGACGGAAATCAAATCGATTATACGGAAATGGGGTAGGTGGCAGGATAGGCGGGCGGGAATTTTTAAAGCGACGTGGATCGGAGGGGGCCCCGATTTTCGATAACTCACTTTCCCACCGGGGCCACCCGTTAATTGTCGAAATGTAATCAAGCCACGCGTTCCACGCGTACACACGCTCCCTTTCTCTCTTTTTCACGCGCTCTCATGTAATCGTCCGTCCTATTGGCATACCGATGAATGTGAATTGCACTTTGTTAAATTTCTACCGGCAGCCGCTTTGTTCCTGCCTGATAATGCGCGTTGAAAGCCTCCCCCCTTCTCTCCCCTGAAAAATATGATTTCGATAAAAACCTTTAAACGTCCACGCGACTCGCGCGGTTATCGTACTCGTTTGAACCCGGTAAATTTGTTTGCTTTCATTTCTCTCTCTCTCTCTCTCTCTCTCTCTGTCTCTTCCACTTCTGGTTTTTTTAACAAATAATCGGAGAACGGGACGGTAATCTCGAATTATTATGAACTAATATCCTTAACGAAGTATAAACTCGATAATTCTCCGCGTGGAATATTTATTACCGGTTCTGGATTGTTTGGCTTTGTAACATTTTGCCAGGCGAGACAATAAATTATTGTATATTCAGATCTTCCGATTCGTTCGTTTTCATCGAAATTAATTTCAGAATTTTGGGATTTACAGAAGGGGGGTTTCAGAATAAGAAAAATCGTAGATGCAGATCTGAGACATTAAAACGTATGATTTTACTCTCTACCTTGGAAAATTCGATCAAAAGAAAAGTCCCAAGATTAATTTGATCGTGCGCTCTTGTAAATTCTTCTTGATTCAGTGAGAATTACACTTCACGATCTTAGCCGTTAAAAATAAAAGACAATCGCCGTTGCCTCCCAAATTCGAAATGGAGGACCAAAAAATTCTCGCAAATTAAACTAAACGCTCCTCGAAATTGAGCAGGATAAACAAATTCCTCGACGCGGAGCGTCAGCACGTTAAGCGGACTGGACGCTCGTCGATCATCGTTAACACACGCTTCGAAAACACTCTAAAAGTGAAAAAATCAAAGTTGCCACCGATCGATCGGCCCGGAAAACAAACTCACTGCGGCCGAGGCTCTCCTCCGTTTGCTGAAACTTCTACCGCCCTGACCTGATTAAATTGTATCTCGACGTCCGATTCGGACGTCTTCGTCTTTCTTGCCTCGTCCGTTGCACGAGAAATCGGGTTACAGGCACAAACATGAATTCGCATGAATTTACCATTGGGGGGAATCGTTTACGTGGCCGCGTGCATCCTGACCGGTTACGTAAACTGGCCGGTCAAAGGTTAGCCAAACGTGGGCACCCCCGTCAAAGGTTGATTGAATTTCGAACTTCCGTTTGTTGGCCGGCATACTTCCGTGTTTGGCGTGGAACATCGCATCGCCAACGGACAACGAAACACGCTCAGGCTGAATGAAAACTGCTCGGCTGCAAACACAGAGATTCTCCGGCCTCTGTCTCGTGGAATTATTTCGAGAATTTCGCGGGGTTTCTCCTCCTTTTTTTCTTCTTCTTTTTTTAATTCCAACACGTTCGCGCGCTTTTTGCGCTATCCATCGCGTTCCGCGATGCGTGCAGGTGGTTAGGAATGGCAGGAATTTTATAAAATCGTTCCGAAGATGTATTCGAAAATAGCTGGCACGAATAGCTGGCCGGGCTTCGTTCATCTGCGATTTTCCCTCCCCGTTTCACCAAGACATTTCAACGCGAATTCTCCAAATTGTTCGCGTTAACGCCGCACGTGCGAGTTACGGCATGTAGGAGTCACTCAGAAATTATATATATATACGTAGATCGATCAGTTTTATTTTTTTTGAAAACGTTTCCTACCTTAGAAAGTGTTGGAGAGCCATAATCACTACAACGACATCTATGGATGTTCTTATATTTAACAAAGGGACTCAGCTACTCTTTGTCCCCTCCCCACTCTGTGAGATAAGGTGTAGTTGTGAGCATCGCGTGAAAGCACTGTGTATTGATTAGAAAAATCCCTTCTAGTTTCCACAATCTTGAACAAATTCCAACAGAAAGAGTAGTTTAGATTCTATGTTTTTTTTCCTTGCTCTGGCTTGCTTCAATACTGGAAATTTACTGAAAAATCTATCTCAAGACATAGAGGACAGTGACGAATAATTCTACAGAGGTAACGCATTGAGACTTTATCTCTTCTTCTTCTAGAATACCAGTTCCCTCCTTAATTGATCCAGGAAATGATAAACGAAGTCGTTCATAAATTACTGCCAAGTGCAGTGTGACGTAACAATAGCGTCGGACAAGTATACGCGACCCATATTGCGCGAAGACAATAGCTGTTTCGTAAATAAATTAAAGCCGTCCTGGTTCAGACTTGGTTCGCTTTAATAACGCGGCCGTTTTACGATCGCCCTCGGTGTCCTTGCGAGATGGAATCCTCCTCTCTCTTGAACGACTTCGTTGTTATGACACGTTCGACTGCGATGCAACTGAACCGCACCGATAATCGTTTTACGATCCCCCCTCCTAGCCTCCCCGCGGCGAATATTCGATTCGAACGGCTTCAATGCTCGAAGTTGATTATCGAGTTTAGCCAACGAAACGGTTCGTTTTCGAGGCGAGAGACAGAGAGAAGGAGAGGACGCTTAATTGCCGGTACTCGAGACACCGAAAATAATGGCCGCAACGAAGAAGAAAACGCGTGCTGCCGCGGCCCCCTTAATTTGTCTGAATAATGGCGGGGACCGGCGTTAACGAAGATTTTACGTCCGCTGGAATTAATGAAGCCGGTTCGGAAAGTTGCCGCGGCCGATGGTCGTCGGCTACGACGCGGTTAGGCCGGACTGGTTACGTTGTCGCGCGAGGATCAGAAAAAAGAAGGAAGAGAAAGATGGGAAAGAAAGTTGAAAGAGGAGGGGAGGTGCACGAGGGAAAATAACAAGAAACGAGAAACACCGAGGGCGGACTTGCCCACTGAATATTCATGTATTGTAATCAACCCCTTTAGTCAAGGGGGTTGCACACGTATACAGAAGCGCGAGCGAGCTACCTGTTTGGATATCTGGCCACACTGGACCGAGAAACTTATTAACGACGAATATTGATGGGAGCTGGGTACACCCGAGGAATTTGTTTGCCCAGAATCGGCGTCGTTTCGATCGCTCGTCCACTACCTTCGTTGCTATTTTTTCGCTATTTTTCTACCCGCTTTATGGCGGTTCCTTCGAAACGAATGGCGGTCCGTTTCTAACGTAGGGGATGATGGTGTCGTTGTTCGTTTAATTTTTAAAGGCAATGATAAATTTGCTCCCTCTTTCCGGCGATAGAATTTTAAGGATCTGATATGGAGCTTTTTAGTTAGTTAGAAACATTTGTTAGTTATTCGTCTACGAGAGTTGAATGACATTTTTAATGTTAAACATTTAATGAAGGAGAAAAGTAATAGAACGAAGAAATCGTTTGTATTTCACATAAATCGTGCGATCGAATTTTCGAGACAAAGTAACGCTCGGAAGTTCAACTATCACGGTTTTTTCCAAGTTGCATCGATGCATCGATGTTTTCATTTTCCTGTGGATACACGTTTGCCAATTTAGGCTACGGGATAACCCGTTTGTGTGCCGAGAATTGGTATGCAAACTGCTTTCTGCAGCTTAAATTACTTCAAACCAGCTGTTGCATATTAATGCGATTCTGTGTGTTTCCTCAAAGAAGGGCTACTCCTGGATCAATTTCCCTCGTCCCGGGAATTTCAAACTTCTCGATTTATTGATTCTCTGTTAAACACTTGACACGTCGTTCTATTTTACCACGATCGTCTATAAACGTTTCGTAATACTTAGAATCTGGAATATCTTCAACTTTATTGTTCGCCGAACAAGCAACGACGACAACGTTCCATAAATGTCTCGCTGAATTGCCATTAACCACTTTTATTATCTGAATAATTGATTGCTCACTTTTGACAAGTTTCAGATGAATTTATCGAGATTTTAAGTCGTCGAAATAATAAGCTACGTGAAACATGAATCCCTTTATTTCTCTTTAATCGTTTAATACTTTAATCATTGTCTGTGCATTTTGAAAATAAGACGAGAGATATTCAGCAAAAGAAGTTTGCCAAAGAAGTAAATTTTTTTCTCAATCAACACCGCGTTTCTTCCAAAGACTTCTCGTCGTCTATAGAAAACTCCAATCTGTTGTAAAAGAAAAAAAAAAAAAAATGAATCACGATTCCTTCCTGCTCGCTTCATCTCTCGACAAACATTGGACAGCCAAGAGCCACAAAGTCTGCCACCGTGTCAAAGAGCCTTCACAAACCTTCTAAGCAATTCCGGAAAGACGCTTCTTTAATTATCGCCAAAGAGCAAAGCCGTTCGGGGAAGCCTTTATCCACAAAAAGAAATCTCGATTTTTGCGCGAAATCTCGGCCCGTCGTCGGAACCTCTTTTTCTGAAAGAGGGAAGAGGGGCAAAAGCATCACGACTCGCGTTTCATCTCTCTCGAAAAAGTGCCAAGACAATCGGTCGCCGACGTCGATTCGCGTTCCATCGAAACCACCACCTCGAGGTGGTACTCGACAGCCGACGGTATCGTCATCCCCTTCTCAGCGGTGTGTCTCTCGACCCAATTGTAAACTCGATCAGTCATTCACCTTGCCCGCTGGCTGGGGATCATTATTTCGCTCTTAATTAATTGCCGTTACGCGATACGCGGGCCCGAGGTCCCGGCAATTTCTTCAGAATATATAGACTGCCAAGGCCCGTCGTCTGTCGCTCGTCGACGCTCTTGCCGGATTAATTAATGCCTCGAGGTCCCGGCGGAGATACTCGCCGAATCTCCGAGATGGAAAATTGCATAAAACAGAAGCGGAAACGGACCACGGAACAAGTATGAAAGAAAGGGAACACGGAGAGAGAGAGGCCTCGTCGTCGCTTTCTCGTTTCGCCGTCTCTTCGTGTCCCCGTGCCATAGGAAAAAGAATAACGAGCGTCAACGAATCGATATTTGCACCCGGCTGCTTACCTGCGGACGAGTTACGCCTCGATTCGAGGTAACTACGACGGTTTGCGGTTCCCTTTGTCGCCAGCACGGCTTTTGTGCTCGGCATCTGTCGCGCGACATTCACCTGAAATTTCATCGTCGAATTCGCTCTTCTCTATATACACATCTTGTTTTCGCAGCAACTGTCTTGGAAACGTATCTCCCCCCATCCTGCAGTCGTTCTTTGTTCCCCTTTCGCGTTTCTGGATTTTGCTGCGGACTTGGCGGTTTTGTCGCACCTCCACTCCACCACTAGCCACTAGTTTTCGCGTTTTCTCTATTCCGCGGGTTTTGGCGAACTTGAAGAAGAAAATCTCTTGCAGTTAAACGTGTATAATGGTGCAATTTTGAGACTTTTAAATTGGCCTGGAATCAAACAATTTGCAATTTGGGAAGATTTAGAGAAAGATCGTGGACAATTTTTTCCGCTCGTGCTTCTTTCTTTGAAATTTAGAAATCTGACATTTCGGCCGTCAGAAATTCGCGTTAAATTACCTTGAAAGTATCCATGCGTTTTTTTTTTTTTTTTTATTTCCAAATGTTTCATTTTTGTTCTACAATGAAATAAAATTTCAAGATTTCCTTCGATTTACAAATTACGCGAATCTGGTAACTCAAGTTGTCAATCATCCGACTGTGTGAATGTGAGAATATCCTTTGTTTTCGTCTTCGATTTCGAAAATGTATTTTTCCCGTGTATACTACACGCACGCACACACATTGTTGTCTGCGTATCTTCTCGAACAGATGAAGCGTTCGCGAAGTTTTCCATAGATTCGTGGATACGTCGGCCACGTTACACCGTTGGCAATGTTGCGCGCGAAATAACTGACACTCGGTCGTTCCATTTTTCGTGCCGCTGTCGGCAAACGTCACGCGGCTCTCTGTTTGCCGTTCGACGCTTTGTACGCTCCATTTTTCGCGTACGCGATCGACAAACAGCCCGGGCCGGTTGTTCACCTCGCGGGCTGCGCGAGAGCCGAACAAAAGGACCAAGGCGACAAAAAAATAACCATGATGGTCGAGCACGTATTGAAAAACCGCGAATGGCCGCGGTAATTGGTTAGAACAATTTCCCGGCACGGTTCTTCTAATTTTTTAATGCTGTCTGTCACGATTCGCGTCAATATTGTGCAACGTTTCGTATAAATTCTTTTTTACGTTTTTGTTTCACCTACTCGTTGAGACTTCATTGTAGCTTTAACGTTAGATTCGTTGACAGTGTCAGTGAATTTTTTTAAGTTGCGAGTTTCTTTTACAACATTTATTTACAATTTCGCGATTTCATAATTTTTAATGCAAGGGAGGCCAAATGCGAAGTCGAATCTAGGGGAAAAAGACATTGATTATAAATTAATAATCGAAGATATTTCGAAAGCGTGCAATTTTCGCGACTTTGAGCTGCCCATGAAATTACCAAAATTTTTCCATCTGTCATAGATACCTACGATGTACGAAATACTTGCTGATTTTTATAGTATATTCACCCATTCAGTTGAAATTAAATTTTCCATTGAACTAAAAATCACCGAATTTTTCCGCCAACAAAAATCAACAGCCAGCCTACGTAACGCGGGACATTTTCGATGCTTTCTGATCGAAAATATTCAAATTCGATTTAGGAATGGCTGTCCACGTATCGGGACGCGTAGGATCGCGGCGAACGCAGCTAGATATTAAATAAACGCGAAGAAAAACGTGGTCGGGCCGGAGGCGAGGAATCGAGGATCGTTACCTTTCGTTATTGGGTCAAGTGGAATCCCGAGTAACGAAGGAGTTCTTTGCAATTCGAGTCAAGTGGTAATGGCTCGGGCTTTTCCTTTTTTCTTTTTTCTTCTTCTTACTCTCGCCTTGTCTCTTTATGTTTTCCTCCCTTCTTCTTCCATTTCTTCTTCCTCTTCTTCCTCCTCTCTTTACGCTTCGTCTTCTTTATCTGTTATTTCTTTTCTCTCCTCTCTTCTTCGTGCGAGTTCCGTGTTCCTTAGGGAGAAGAAAAAAAGGAGAGAAGTGAATCGTTCGTCGTAAGGAGAAACGCGTCGTAACGAGGCGCCGGCGAGTGTAAAATTCGTCTTCGCCCGACATAAAGCTCGAATTCGAAACAGTTAAAGTGTAAAACGATGGTCCCGTTGTTCGCGGTTTATTTGCTGGAAATTGTTCGCCAGAGGGAACTAAATAAATTCTCAATGAGAGAAGTTAGGATGTCTTTGTACAGAAAATGCTTTCCAGATGATGCTTGAAGGATAGAAAACATGGATTTCATTGGCACCACTTGAAACCAAATCTGAAAATGTATATTGAGCAATAAATCAGTGTGCAATGTAAGTTGGCCATTTTGTTAAACACAAAATTTCAGCAAATATCACAGTGGATAATTGATCGTTTAAGTATTATCTGCAAAATATACTGCAACGTCTGTATTTTTCAAACATATTTATGTAATACACGTACACTCTTTGTCTCGTCCGATTTTTTCTATTTTTTATTTATTTAACATTTCGAGATTAATATCTTAGAATCTGTTTCGTAAATCGATTCACTATGCTCGACGTTGTATCTAAAATACTATGGTCTGACCATAACGGTATCTAAAATACTATTGCACCAAATCAACTTGCACTCCTTAGGTGTGCAAACCTTGCAACGTTCCGCGAAAAAAAAAAAAAAAGATTCCATCGCCTGGAAAATACGGTAGGGTTAGAAGTAGGCGTGAACTCGATCAAATAAACACGGAGACAGCTCGAATGGTAATGAAAAGAAGCCGCAGGAATCGAAGAAGCTCTCGAGGAGCTGGCATTTTTTTTCCATCCGAGCGGATATCTTGGCGCGGGCAGCCCTCGTTTAATCAAAGATCTCGCCTGACCCAGTCCTATTTCCCGGCTTTCTTCCCGGGTTCTCGTTCCCCACGTCCGTTGTAACCGTGCCGTCGTGATTCTTTGTTGGAATCCGCGGAAATAGCGCGACGCACGCAGGAAGAAATGAGCGGGGCAAGATAGAAAAAAAAAAAAAGCGGCTTACATTGTCCTGCGCGCGCGCTTTTCTCGCCGTGCTTCTTTTCTTTCGTTAAAGTCCGCCGTGAAAGCGTCGCCTCTGAATCTTGTAGCCTCCAGTCGGTTCTTCAATCTGGTTGGAATCCAGAAACGAGTCGAATGATTGGCATTGGGCGAGGTAGTAAAATGATCGGTCGTTGAAGAGTTGGGACGAAGATAGACGAAAGTTGAATTAGATTACGAAGTCAGGCCACTCTGTATAGATCTTCTTGCAGCAAAAATGAAACTTGCCAAAAGATATAATAAATATTGAGGAATTTTTGTTTATATAAAATGGCTAAATTATGGTGGCGTAAATTACGTAAATTACGACTTGAGATACATTTTTTAGTCTGTACGCAACAGTTACCAATTTTGCGAAATATTTAAAGTTTCTTTCGCCACATTTTTGCACGAAAATTTTTGCTTGGAAGCGCACAATTTCCATAAAAGTTAGTATCTTTCTTTTTGTTCAAAACATCCTACGTATTTCCCGAGTAAAGTGCTCCAAGAAATTCCAGTCTGGCCAGTTTGTAAAACAATATTCCCGAATTTAGCGAAACTATAAATTCGTAAAAACGTGAATTTGTATAAAAATTTTAATCGTCACGATAGAAAACGCAAATTGGTTGAAAACGTCACATTTACGTTTAAAGTTGTATTTATAGGAATATATTACCATTCCTGGTCTCCTCGCAGAGAAAAGGGAACTTTGTCATTTAAAGTAGAAGGAACCAAGTGGATTTGATTATGAAGATTGTATCTGCATATACAAGATATAAGATGTTCGATCCCAATCGAGTCGCTTCTTCCGAGTAAAAGTTGCAGAAATTGTGCCAGCTTCGAAGATGATCCAATAGCGGTCCTTCCGTTACGCGTACGATGCAGAACCCGATAGATAGATTTAAAGGAAGTTTGACAAGCTCGCGTCTGGATCGAAGGGGAGGGGATTTGAGGGTTGAACGTTTTACAATTTTGTGGGGAACGGGGATAACGGAAGTTTAAAGAGCCTCCGCTTCGTTATTCCGTTTACTCCTTCCACTCGTTCCGTTTCATTTTTTTTTCTTTTTTTTTTCTTTTTTTTTTGCGATGAAAGATACTTCTTATGCTCCTCTCGGGTTCCTCCTGGCTGGATTCCTCTTGACTCTCGATTCTCCGAGGAATAGAATAAATTTCTTCAACTGTGGTTTCTCTTAATCCTTAAATGGGAAGATTAACTTAATTGCGGATATCATCTCCGAGGGATCGATTTGATTTATTCTTGAAAATTCGTGAAAGTGTGCGAAACGATACGACGAAATTTACCTGTGTCAATAAGACGATTAGAACGACTGTAGATTAATTATAAATTGGTAGTTTAGATAGCGACGTAAAAGATTCCGTTCCTGATGAAATTCAGTTCTTCAAATTCGACGAATCAGCCAATGAAAAAGAATTCCCAACCACGATTAGCTGATAGGAAATTGCAACGTGATTTTCCTCTTGTCACTTATCGTCTGGCTTAGGTCACAGCGAGGCTAATTGTAAATTCGTTATCGATCGACTTTTCCTTTGTGAACGACGACGATCGCCCGTGGGAATAAAAGAGCTTGGGGAAGGGGAAAAAGGCGAGAGCAACGCGACGAACGTCGATCGGCTAACTGAAACCACTGATCTTTGGAATTAAAATAACGCGACACCGAATTATCACCAATTAAACACTGGCAAAAGTCTTGAAACGCGAACTTTTTGTAATTTATAACTCACGTTGGAATCTTTTGCCTTCGTGTCGAATTTCTTGAAATTTCCACGTTGAAATTTAACGAGGAATTTTCCAGGAATTTTTATCCTGTTCCGCTTGTCAGATATTTTTGCACTAAAAAGAATCTTAATCTTAAAATATTTTCAATCTTAATCCTCAAATATTAGTATTAATATTACTCGTGTAACGAACGAAATAAAACAATACTCGGTGAATTATACGTTTTCATCTAACGTAAGCTGTTTTATTGTTACAGGTACGTAAGCCATGATACATTTTCCTGTCCGGAGTTAAGTAAGTAATTTATGGGATTATTTTTATCGGTGCGACTTAAGGGCGGAATTAAGTAACGCTATTACGTTCAATGAATTGGCTTGGTTCTTGCCCCTACGTATCGTAGATTGAATTATTTAATACGTCCTGTTTACCGGCCCTGCACAAACTTCCTCCTTCCAGCCCTTCGTCCAATTGTCGTTGTAATTAGACAATCGTTAATTTCCTAAATTGACCAGGAAACGATCTTGGAGATCAATGAGAAAGAAGAAAAATGATGCACACTTTATGTACATACGTATATAGCAAGTGCTAAAATGCCAACGAAGCTGAATCAATGAACTTATCACTTTTTGACATTCAATTGGCCACATAAGTTAATTACTGGTCCATTGCGTTTAATTTTTTTAAACACGTTACATCTCTTCTTTTCATCAAGTCTCTTTCAATTGCGTCGCAGTTTTGTATATCTAAGATTTTGTATTTTGACGATACGACGGATTAAGGTTCGTACGTTTTTTAGAAGCCACACCTGGCGACAAAAAAAGATAACACGTTTCGTATTTTCTTGTATTATGTATCGCGAGGTAAAGAGAATGCATAGATTATCAACATCGGTATCCTTCGGCGCGGAATTACGTGTTACCGACAAGAGAGCAATTTCTCAGAATACAATGACGAAAAATGTAAATATTCCGCTGGGCGAACGGGATCGAACACGTTCGTGAATATTTACGCTTCTCAGTCGTACGAAAGCTATCGAAAGTGTAACATTCGTGCGAGATACACTCGGTTAAACGCGCGTTAACGCAATAATGGAATAAATTTGTAGAAATGAATTTCAAAAGAAAGTTAAATCCAACGGAGGACATTAATCTGTGACGAAAACAGTTAATAGAAGTCGTAAAATGATAGCGAATTTACGGAAAAGATAATTGTGAAAAAAAAGAGAAAGTTGCGGACGACCGCGGTATCAAACACTCTCTGACACTGTTCAAACTTCACTCCGGGACAAATTGTAGAAAAAGCTGGAGTTACGGCAAATGTTAGTTATGTTCGACGTTTTTTTTGAAGAATTGTAAACACTTGAAACGACGAAAATTGCAACGAGAACCCCGATTGAAGCAAAAGCGTGTGCTGTGCCGTTTGCAGAGAAGTGTGTTTACACGAATCAAAAATGGCGAAGAGATATCGATTGAAAAGAGACTCAGTTTAGACGAAACTGATGGTCTCCACACTATCATTGTAATTTGCGAAAGGAGTCAACTTTTGAGTCATCGATCCATGCGAGGCGAAGGTGAGGTAAGATGGGAACAAAATTTATTACAGGAAAATTAAATAGTAAAAAATGTACATGTGTTCAAATGATTGACAAACAAATCGATATGTCTGTGACACGACAGTTTTTTTTTTGTACATATATAGATGGACTAATATTTGTACTTTTTTGCAATTGCATGTTCACAGTTGAATCTTACTAAAAATTACACTTTGATCCACTCGATCTTTTTATTTATTTATTTATTTTTTTCTTATATGGAGGTTTAGAGTCGCATCGACTACGAGGTCTTTAGCGACGTGCTGGAATTTTCTCTTTTATATCTGGTCTAGTAGTTGGGTCTCCTTTAGGTAGTTGATAACGTTTTTTTTGTTGTTTCTGGCAAGTTAGAGCGGTGTTTTGGTTTAATCCGTATTTACTTCTTAAGTTTCGGTATTTTCTGCATTCATGTAGCAGGTGTTGGATGTTGGTTGCAGGTGGTTCTATTTTGCTTAGGAGGTATTCGTGTGCGATCTTGGAGTGTCCGACTCGAAGTCTAGTCATAGCACTCGATCCTTCTTTCTCAAAAGAGATCAACTTTTATGAAAAATCTACGACTCGTGACCGTTAAACTGGTTTAAATACCGTCTCGAAATTATTCTAAATGATTCAATCGGCCCATTCCCCATTGTTCGCTCGAACAACAAACGAGTTAATAATCGAGTGTCTCTCCTTATACGTTTGCCTTTTATGGCGATACAGTGGCCAGCGAAATGGCGCGTACACGAAGAGTAGAGGCACACCGGGGAATTTGCCAGTGGCGGGCTGAAAATTTCATTCGATCGCCGACGGTGGTGCGTTCTCGATTGAAAAAGCTGTCCTCCGCGATATTTCATACGAACGTAATGCTTTAAGTGGGCCGTGGCACACGAAATCCAATATTTGTTCGGCCGCGAGCACACCCGGGCCATCCTCCGTCAGTTTTGCCCGGCGTTTTCACGCCGGGTGCAATTTTATTTTCATTAGACCGTCCCGCGAAACGGCGACGCGCGGCTTTCCCACCTTTCGACATCCGTTCCGCGAGTTAACGATCGCCCACGCACCTCGAAATCTCATGCAGAAGAACCGCTCTCGCAGAAACGTCGCGGCGACGACGCGCCGAGAATATATATCGGCGAAGTTTCGCCTTTTAAACTGGTTTAAATGTACCGAGAATCCTCCAGCCTCCAGGAATGGTTGCGTTCTCTTCCGGTCGCGGGTGGAAACTTCCTTTCGTCGTTTTCCTCGACGTTCGCCGCTGTAAATTGCGGTCGTTCGCTGGCTTTAGTGGGTTCGAGTGGTATTTCACGAGGTAGATCTAGTTAGGACGCTCTCGTCGAACGCTTAACTTCCGCATGGATCGTACATTACGCGTGATTCCATCGTTATTTGGTATTTCGTTCGAGTGTATTGCGCGCTCTTTATCGAGGATTTTATTTGGTAATGAAATTTAATTAAAACGCGATAGATATAGGTAGCAGCGAAGTGGAAATTGGTTAAAAAGGACTTATATCCGTTCAGTATTTTATACTGAATACAGGTGCATATTTGGCTCAGTTTTTTTTCTCTCTCTCTCTCTCCTTTTTTTTCATAGAATTTCCACGTTAATTATTATATAATTGTATTCTTTCGAATATATAGGATGTAGAATACGCAGACAGAGTGAAACGCTTTTAATGGATCAGTCCATTAAAGATAGTTTATCGTTCGTACTTTAATTTATTTTTAATACAATTGTAGTTTCCATTTGCATTTCAACAGTGAAAAACGTCTGTTGATAGATCCGAGAATGAGAATTGATTTGAAAGAATTTTCGAATGAAATGTCAACTTACTGTAACGTTAACTCTAGATAAATCGATGGAAACAGACTCGCGATTCGTTTTTTGAGGAAGCAACGTTCGGGTAATTAATTCCACTCTATGGTGGAACAATTGGCAGATTATTCCACGTCGAAAATATAGACCGGACTTTCTAAATAAAATACTTTGGAATCTCCTTCGCAAAAGCCACGAATCGATGCACACGTGTAAAATTCCCGAAACTCGTTTTATCTCTCAGCCCATGTCGAAACTAAACTGGATCGATAGAAATTTTAGAATCGTGAAAAAAGATTTTTAAATATTTTACCTGTAATCCCGTTACCATTTCGAGCGAACAGACAGACATTTCGGGAGCAGAATCCACCGAACGACCAGGGAAAGAACAAGCCAACACTCTTCGGCCGAAGCAAACTTTTCGAATTCTACCAACTTGCTTCTCTGATTTTATTAGGTAAATTGATCGCGCTTGTACACAGGCGTGTAACTTGTTTTCCCGATGCGATTATCTTTGTTTTCCAGTTCGCCTTTCCAGGTTGGGAGAAAAATTGTTCGGTTGTTTCGACGATGCTCGTTTCCCGACGCGAGATCAGTAGGGAGCCTGAACTGTAACAACTCGCCGGGATCACGAGCGATGATAAGATACGAAGTATTTCCGACGCCGTGTTCACGAAACCTTTTAACGCGATGGCTACCCCAACGATTCGAGATAATAGAGCAGTTATACTGCAAACTCGACTCACCCCTTCGGTTGCTGTTAATTCACCGCGCTGTGGCAGCATTGTAAACCTCTGCCGGTTCATCCACGATTCTATTATCCATGATACTTTATCGGCGAACGACTTGCCTCTTCTTTCACGCAGCGTTTTTGAAGAATTCTCGCCCGAAACGAGACTCTGGCGAGGCGCGCGCGCACGGCGAACTTTGCTCGGAATAAAAATGCTAATTTCGCAGGCGTCGTGCGTCACACGGTCGCGGTAACGATGATGGCGTGTCTTTGCATCTCGCAGTGCTTAAAAAGATTTTAAGTTGATTTAAAATTCAAAAAAACGCAAGCATGTCTTCTGGTGTACTATATTAGACTGTAGGTTTCGTAGGTTCTCCTCTTTTTTTTTTCTTTTTTTCTTCCTTTACTTGGTATTTAATTTTTATTATTAGACTGTAGGTTTCGTAGGTTCTCCTTTTTTTTTTTTTTTTTTTCTTCCTTTACTTGGTATTTAATTTTTAACCCCAGAGTTTCTCAGCCGGGGAAACGAATTCCACGAATTCACAAATTTTTCTTACGACGAGCGATTGAACTTCAAAGTGAAACATTTGTACGAAAAATGAAGAATCTTTTGGTAGAAAGCCACTATTTTTAATTCAACGCTAGGACTTGTACTTGTTGAAAAAATTGACAAAATATCGTAAATTCAAAATAATTACTGCGTGTTCAAAATGTAAAAATGTGAGAAAGCTCTACACGTGAAAACGTACAATACGAAAAGTAATTCTCGAAATTTTCCTCGAAAGGTGTCAATAACGTTTCGAAATTTCAGTCAAAGAGATTTTCCAATTTCTTAAATAAAGAGACGGGACTAACTTGTCAAATTTTGTTAAAGAGATCGCGAAACTTGCGTAAACGCCTTGTTATTTTTCCTAATAAGAAAAGAAAATCTGCAAACTATTCATCGCTGTGATCCCTGAACCGCCTACGGTCTGCGACTTGACAAGGGTTACAAAAGGAAAACGTCGAGGTAATTTTCAACAGCGATAACTCGGCTGTTTAACCAGCCAATTAATGAAGGAAGGTACAAGAGATAATGCGTGCGGTGGGTGATACGAGAGGGACGGGAAGAGCCAGGTACCAAACGAGGGTCGGTTAGGGTTGCAGCGAGTTTTTTCTTTCATCGGCGACAGCACCCGCCACCGAAAGAATACTCTTCGGCGTGGAGGTGTGCTTTATTATTTCGGCGGGATCCTTTTCGACCCTCCAGCGGCGAATCCTTCTTTTGTCTCTTTTATTTTTTCTTCTTCTTCTTCTTTCTCCTTCTTCTTTTTTTTTTTTTTTTTTTTTCAAACCGACACGACCCTTCTCGCCGCTTTTCGGACCAGCAACGATTCTTCGTGTCTCGTTGACGAAAGCCCGAGGGAGAGATGCAAGAGATTCTCGCTAGACGCTCGCCTCGTTATTATCACGTGCATTTGCATTTTTGTCGCAGCTCTATGATTGCGAATGCGTCGCTTGCAGGCAAAGTAGCTGGTATTTCATGTTGCACGTAGCGTGTGTTTCGTGAGTTTGAATTGTTGATTGGAGCCCCGGAAATGGCGGACGATGCAAGTATCTAAAAAATACAGAACGATTTCTTTCGTTGGAGAAGGACGTACAGCTTGATCGAATCAAAATCACACAGAATCTTCAATGTCTCATCAATCTATGGTAATATTAATATTACCATAAACAAAAAAAAGAATCGAGTCTTTGAAAATTTCAAACTGTTCTGACTCCGGAGAGCGTAGTCACGCCTGGCGATAAAAATTTCTCCGGTCGATTCTTCGTTTTATCGCCACAAAGTCGTCGGTCTATTTCCACGTTGCACAATCGTCCAGATAGAAGCGGTGGTTTCGAAAATTGGCGAAAATTTCGACGAAAGGGCGACGGGCGGGAAGGGAAGGAAAAGAATGGCTTCCGGGTACCTGCAAAGGCATTATAAAACCGGCGTGGGAATATCGAAACGTCGAGCCACGTTCGAGCAAATATTTTACCTCGAAACTCTTTCCGGTGAGTGAAATTCGTCGGATTGTTCGGAAAGTTTGTGCGTAAAGGGACGCGGCTTGAATAATTCATTCGGGCCGCGACCACTTTCGAAATTTGCGTTTATTAATTAATCACATTTTCGCGGGTCTCTCGCGTTTCGTTGTATTATTTTTGAGAGAAAGAGCCAGCTGACTAACGTTGGAGAAATTATTTAATCAGCGAGGAAAAACGAAACGCGGTTGTCGAACGATTTCCCCTGTTTAAACACACAGGCACCGGCGAGGTGATTTGACGGGCTTTAATTCGACGTTACATAATACCTCAATGATCTTCTAATTCCCTATGTCAGTTAATGCGAGCACGTAATTCGATCAGCGAGTCATTGATCTCGTAAACCGCTTATTGCGTGCGCGCACGCGTTAATTGCATAAGAACCGTGCGGGCTCGCTCGCAGCTTTCGCATGTAATTGAAAATTGTTTGCCGCCGCGAAATTGCGCCCCTGTCACTTCTGCTTTGATCGTATTGATTCGCGGTGCCGCGGTGCCCTCTGCCCTCGAACGTTTTTCCTTTCCCTCGTTTCGAGACCCGAAGAACTTTGCCAACCGAATCCAACCGATCGGCTGTTTATTTCCGGCCGAAAAAGTATTTTATGTCGCGACTTTCGCTTGGAAAAAAAATATATATGATATTCTCTTGCGACGGAGGGAAACTGACTTTTGTATTTACAAGAGGTTTTGAACAGTGATCTGACGGGCCGAGGATCGAGAATTTGAAGTTCAACAGTTAAATATCGTTCCTTTAGATTCTATTTTGCAAGATTGAAAGTCACGAAATGAAAGAATTACACGGATCCGCTCGGTGTACTTTCGTGTGTTGTATTGTCTTTCATCAAGACTAACGAGAATTATATCGTTGACATGAATCGTTCCATTGCTATTCGATTCGAGATCGAACGATATTTCGAGCGAATGCGAAGCGCACCGTTTGTTGGACCGGCCACGGGCGTGATTGCGTTGCGTTGCGTTGCGTTGCGTCAAACAGCGTGACGCGATAAATAATTGCGGGGAAACGTTCGCCGAACGTTCCGTACGATTGAAACGCGCCATTGTTCTGTCCGCGATATTTAAGATAACCCTTGGAGATAAACCGGGGAACGGTATAGGTACAGCGTGATCTTTCTGGGCAGGCGAACGACACACAGAGCGGACGAAAGCGAAAGAGAAGAAAACGCGAGTAGAATCGGTCGGGCGGCGAGCCGGTCGGCAGGAGAATGATGATAGCGAGTAGAATACAGAAGGTGGAAGCAGAGTGAAGAGTGGAATGCGGATGGTGGAGGAAGGAGGAAGAGAGACGAGTTGAGGAGCAGGATATGCACGAGTTAACGCTAGCTCGCGTGCTCGGAGCGATCTCGCAAATCAAGGGCCGATTCTACTCTTCAAGTCGTAATGCTCGACGAAACGCTTTTAATTTTACAACCATCGCGTGAAACTCGTCTGTACGCGTTCCCTTTGTAAACCTCGAAACCTGGACCGGCGATCTCGGGCGATTATTCTTTTCGTTCTCCACGAAGAAACGTGAGAAACTTGCCGTAAGATCGTTCTGTTCCGTGATTACTTTAGTGAAGAGAATGAAAGAAAAATTGGAGATTAGATTCGATTGAGTTTTCATCACTCTGTCACGGATAAATACAAAGTGTGACGTATATTTTAGATTCTGAGTGTCGAATGGAATTTTAGCGACATTTTAGGTAGTTCGTAAAAATTGAGAAACACATAAAAATTTGCAGTTCAATCATAACGATTGTTTGGGAACAGAAGTTTGGGAAGATTGAAAGAGGTTTTCGACGAAAGTGCTACTCGATTTGCAAACGTTTGTTGTTTGATTTGTGCAAATTCATGCAGTAGCGAATTCATAATACAGACTAGAGTGACCGTTTATTTCCAACGAATTTTTTTAGAATATTGAATGAAATCCTGTCATTGAACGTCGATTCGAGGACAGTCAAACGACTTTTCATAAAGATCGAGCGAAATGATTTCAATTCAAGTGGAACTCGATTTAGGCGAGCTCGGTTTACCACGATTAGTTCGGCTCGATACGAATCGAATCGTTCCGATTTGCCTTGGTTTAGTTCGCGATTCAATCGAACCATTGTGATACACTTCCGTTCAATTCGGCCTGAATTAGTTCGCTTCGCCCCGATACAGGAGTGACTGTTCAGTTTCTGCGAGTAAACAACCATTACTACCCGTTGTTCCGACACCCGGCCAAACAGAGCTGCCTGTAAGCGATGCCGCAAATGAACCAACGTTAAACACCCAATGATCGATCTCGGTCCTCAATCAGACGGAAAGAAAAAAAAAGGAAAAGAAGAATCTCTCTTACCGCTAATTCTAATTGCACGTCTATGCGAGATTACGTAATATCTAGTCCTCGTTATCGTTCACCAAAAAGAAAAAAAAAAAAAAAAGAGAAAAATCCTCAACGATCTACGGCACACCATCATTGCCAACCATCCGGAATCGTTCTTGTTCAACGTACTCTCGGCTCCTTTTCTCTCTTCTGTCGTCATCTATTCACCTTCGCGCAATCTCTCTCTCGCTCTCTCTCTCTCTCTCTCTCTCTGTCCCTCTAATTTCCTTCCGTCACTCGCTCGTATTATCCACCTATCCTCTCTCCGCGGCATAATCTCTCTCTTTCTGCCGCCATTTACCTGTCTCCTCCGGATCTCTCCGTCTCCCTTCGACCTTCCGATTGCCCCCTGCCCCTCTATCGTTCTCTCTTTCCCGCCGAACACGCGAACACACGCGAACACACACGTCTACCGTGGCACGTGGGTGTGCAGTCGGCGCACGAACGCGCAGACACACACAAACACACACACACACGCGCGCGCGAAGGTGAAACAGCTACGGTGGCTGTGGAGTGTGGAGAGCCCACGGAGCCGAGGGTACAGACGACAGTGCCGCGTACACACCACAACGTTCCGCACTCATGCCTTGCGTTCTCCCGCGATAGATCGCCGACCGTTCCCTTCCCGATGAAGCCGGCTCGACGCCGCCTCCGGCTTGTTGTCGTCGAAGAATCAACCGAAAGACCGGCTCCCGGGCCCGGGCAATTCGACAGTCCGCCTAACCAGGCAAACAGATCGCTGGAAATTTCGGATCCGGTCTCGAGAATTCCCAGCCCCTTTGATCTTTCGTTTCGCGCTCGATTTGCCTCCAACGAACGAATCCACCCGGATCGTTCCGACTCGGTTCGACGAACCTCCTCTTCTTCCTTGCTCGCGTTTCGACGGATCAGCTGATCGCTGATCGTCGACGAATCGAGAAACTCTGACGCGGGGATAGACGTGGCGCGTGTGTACGTACATACCGTCTGTTGGAGTGGAAGCTTTGGCAACGACTTTGTAGAGAGCGTGTAATGGTTCTTTACGGATCGAAGACTGAGAACGAGGGTGGTTAAAGAGAGAGTGGGAAACTTGGAGGACTGGTGGAATTTTTCTCGTCTCGCCGCGGAAGCTGATTAGACGCAGCTGCGTGCCGCTTCTCTTCGTTCGTGACATCTTCTGGTTTTTTTCTACGTGAGAGTGCAGTGAGAGTGGTGGTTCAAGGCTCGTCCAAGGATACAATGTTGACAGACGAGTGTAGGATGAGTTTGAGACAAATGACTCGATGTTGGGATCGTTGATCAATCTTCACCGTGTCGTTGAAGTATTACTTGACAATCGTCGAACGAGTGAAACAGTGAGACGTGTTTCGTGTCCTCTACTTTCACGCTCAATCTTGAATGCAACGAAACGTTTGTCTATTATCGACGCATGTGCGTAAATTCTTCCAAAGATCGCACGTTCTGTGCATGACGAAGTCGAGAAAACGAAGAATCAGATGAAACATTCGCGAGAACTTGCGCGTCAATGACAACGGTGGCAATTGCACGCACTCCTCGGCGTCGACGGGTGCGTCACTCGACGCGCGCTCGGCGAACGTGTGCGCTCAAGCCGAAGGGCACGCTCGTACGCGCGCACACTTCCTACAATGTCGAGTGCCGGAAGACGCGGGCTGCGGGGAGGGGGGACACGGACTAGGTAGACAAGTTCCTCCTCTCGACCGTCGGCGAGCGTTAGTCGAAATATATTCGAGCCACGGCGAAAAAGCTTGGCGCGAGACGCTCGGTCGCGCTGGTCGAGCGTGGAGAAGAAGCGGAGAGGCGCACGCGCCACCGCTCGCTAATTGCCGCGGGTCGCCAAACACACGTTCAAACACACAGTGTATCCAGTGTCTTCGCGGACGTCTGTCCTTGACTAATCATCGTCAGATCTCCCTCCTCGGACCTCGGGGATTCGTTGCTCGACCCGAATCGAAAAATGAAGTGCAACGCGCATCGGCCGCACAACGAGGCAAGTGTCTCGAGCGGACTCGCGCGTGAACCTCGTGCCGGTGCCGCCAGTTTTCGAACGCGTTGTTGTTGTTCCGCGCGCGTGCGTCCTCGATCCGCGCGCCGTATCCCGATTTCGTAAGAACGCTCGTCCGCACTGTGTGATTTACGACATAATAAAATTCTGGTCTCGCGTTTTCAAGTCGGTGTTTTTTTTTCTTTTTCTTTTTTTTTTCTTTCTTTTCTTCCTTTCGGCGTGTGATTTATGGTGATTCATAGTGGTTCTTTGCGCGCGTGGATTTACCTCCGCGCGTGATTCTTGTGCTCGTCCATTGGTAAAGTATGTACACGGTATGGAACAAGGTTGGGGATTAGTTTGGAGATAAATGGGAGTAGCGAGAGGAGTTATTTATGTTGTGTCTTTATCTGTGAGTTAATGACGCGTTTCGATGGTTATCGTTGGGCGTGACACGCTACGTAGCTCTTTCGGTGGTTAGTTATTTGGAAATGATACGTGGAAACGTTACTTGTAGCGGAGTCTTTGAGTTTCAATATGAAATTTGCAACTAATATGAGATTTTTTATTGCACGTAGTGACTTGTATCGTTGATAGACCCTGGACTTTTGTGCGTTCACAAAATGTCTGAAACTAAAATTTTACAGGATGTACGTAATAAGAAACGACACGTGTCGATCACTTTGAAGAACATTTATTAAACATTCTTCGTTGATCTGTCCCTCCGTTACAATTCGCATAAAAATTTGCCGTCTGACAATTAAAATATCGGCAAAGTTTTCCACCCGGCTAAAAATTTCAACTTTTCTCGTCTTCCTGGAAACTTTGAATTTGAGTTTAATTAACCAGTATCGTATTTTAAATCGTCGGATCTATCCATCCAATCGTCGAAACTATTCCATCCATTCCCGTAGATATCGGAGCAACGATAACAAAATTTCGTCCTTTAACCACTTGCGCTTGCAATTGATTGCGGACCATAACGAGTGACCAAACCGTATACAGTAATTCGTCGCTTTCTTCTTGAACTCGTCGGTATGATATCACTGGACAGAAATTATTGAGAAGTAACAAATTTATTATTTGTTTCGCCTATTTTGTTTTACTTCGATATACTTAAAACTCAGAAGATATTACAATTTTGGTTACAAAAAATTCTCAACGTGCGTGGCACGCAAGAGGTATTCCAGCGCAAGAGGTTTAAACCGACAAAGCTTTTCAAGAAGAAAGGAAAAAAAAAAAGAAGAAGAAAGACGTTGTGTATACGATTCGAAAACTGTTGATTCCTCAACGTGCAACCACGATCCACGAGCAATTCGGTCGATCTGTCGTGGATAATCGGAGTCAGCGTGCGGGACAACTCGATCTCGATTAATCGGGGAAAATGGCGGAACGGGAGGCGGAATTAGCGATGGCTCGTGAGCTATTTAGTCGGCAGGCAGGTACCTGCATTCAAGAATCTTCCAGATACCGGGAAAGCCATTCGTCTTGGCGGACGTCGTGGTCATTAAGTTAACACGGCGTATCGGCCGATCTAAAGGCTGCCACATTTCTCATCGACGGATTTATATCATTCCAGCCGTCTCCCCTAACTACCCACGCTAGTCCACGAACCTCGCGGCGATCGCGCTACTTCCGAATTATCCTCCCAATAATTAATTACCCTCGTTATACAACGATATATCCATATATATATATATATATATATATATATATTTCACCTCGGATCTTTTACATTTCGAAAGCTTCACGGACGATCTCGATACACGAGTTATCGTCGATTTACGTTCGTAATCAGTCTCCACGTTGGAGCGTACGCTCTAATGAAATACGACGGACGTTCGTTTCTTTTTTCTCTCGTCGCGACGTCCGTACACAGACACTCGGTGAACAAAGAATAATTACCGTGCCACGGACAATAACTTCTGTTCATCCAGTTTGTACAACGATCAACTAGTAGGAATGGAACTAGGAGGAATGGAAAGATAGCAACTTTATTCATTGCCACGATGTGTTAAAAAGAAAAACATTATCTCGTGAGAAGCAGCAGTCGATTGATTTGTTGACCGCTGTAATTTTCGACTCTACGATTGACACTTGGAATCTGAAGGTATTCTCGACACGATGATTACCAAACGACTGACTGTTTTGTAAATATTTTAGAACGATTCAGGTAAGATGAATATCATCGACGAAATGAATTTTTTTAAGTAACTAGACGATGTTACATTAAGTGATTACAATTTTGCAATTTCCGAATCTTGCAATATTTATTAAAAACTTTCATTCGTTTTGTTAAATTTCACCTGACAGTCAACGTGCTGATAATCCTCTTGCATTGTAATTTCTACTCTCGTTCCTTTCTATTCATGTCGCGCGAAAGAAAAACCGAAACAAGTTTCTTACATTGAAATGACAGGACAAAAAGCGATAACAAAAGAGCGATTATCGCACTCGTGAACAGTGGCGCCCTTTCATCCAGTGTATTACAGTGTTCCGTCGTAATACGCTGATTAGCTATAGATCAACTGCAGAGACAGATCAGAGGGGATTGCAAAGGGATCGAGAGGAATCCTGGAAAAGCAACGGGCGTCTTGTATTTTCCGTCGGTGCATACGTTGCACGCATTCTGGATCAGCACGATGACCGTATGGGGGTTTATTAACCCCGTATCTCCTCTATCGGAATCCGTTTCGATCGATACTCTTCGACGGCTCATATCGTTCCCCTCGTCTCTCTATCCCTCTCCCTCTCTCTCTCTCTCTCCCTCCCTCCCTCTTTTTTTTATTCGCTCACGTCTAACTTTACTCGAACTGTGTACACCCTCTCCTTTTGATGGGGAAACTCCTTCCAGCGGTTTGTTCATCCCGGTGATTATTAATCGGCGAAGATCTCCGCGGATTAACTCGCCCGTTGAAATTCCAAGAGAGAATGAAAATGAAATAAAATTTGTAGACAGACTGAAGGCGAGTGTAAATTTGCGGCTCATTTAATTATTCGCTCGACGTTTCGACATCAATTTTTATCTTACGATTTCATCAGATTTTATGTAGCTGCTGCGTTTGTTAATTTTGCGCAGTTTAGTATCAACGAGAGTGTTAATTAATCGGGCTTAATTGTCTCGATACAGTTACATCATCGTTGAAAAGAATTTGGCAACTCGCATTGGCAAAGCAGATCTCGATCGTTGCAACGCAAAATCAACGACTATTTCTCTTCCGACTTTCCG
Source organism: Frieseomelitta varia (assembly GCF_011392965.1). Lineage (NCBI taxonomy): Eukaryota > Metazoa > Arthropoda > Insecta > Hymenoptera > Apidae > Frieseomelitta > Frieseomelitta varia. The sequence goes on from NW_025110575.1 coordinate 66,497, forward strand.
TTTGTTCTCTCGATGGATGAAAATGTATTCAGCGGTCAGAAGCGTGTTCTTACGCCATGTAGAGCTCTCCCACGCATTTCCACCCGCTGATAACTCAAACAACCACGAGGAAATCTAGTAAATAGATTCGCGGATCTTCCCGCGGGTAGCTGGGTAATTCTCGGTAATCCGAAGGTGATTTCGGGAGAAACAAATAAAATTCTACGAAATCGCCAATTACGACGGATATATCATTCCAGCCGATTACATTTTATCACACTCGACTTCGTGTACGAAATCCCTTAAACGTTCCGTCGGCGGCGAAAGCCAAAGATCAACATCCAGCGCGTGTAATATTTAATCAACGATCGCAACTCGTACGAACTGAATCGATCGAGAAAGATGGAAACAGAGAAACAAAGAGAGAGAAAGAGAGAGAGAGAGAGAGAGAGAGAGAGAGAGAGGGAAGAGAAAGGAAAAAAAAAGAGAAAAATGCAGTAACCATGATCGACAGGAGGCAGTATCGCGAACGACAGCGTGGAAAACCCGTCATATTTTATCGACACCGCAAATCGCGAACTTTCAGCGACACACGGTAGCCTATCCGTTTCATGTTCGTTGGAAATGTTGTCGGGATTTTTCGCAAGGTTAATCGGGCCGCCAGGTGCTTGCCTATTAAATTACATGCCTGTGGGATCTAGCGCGTAACATTAGCAACTATTAGATTAAAGGTAACTAACGTCTCTCCGCGTTGCGTAACGAACCAACATCCTACATACCAGTTTTCAGAAAAGTGCAGAAAAGTCCGCATCAGAAACGTAAAGTGGCTTTACGATTTTATCCGCAATTCAGCTACGTTTCTTTCGTCTTTCCTGTCGATGCTTTTCGTGCTGGAAGAAACTGATCTCTGCTTGAAGAGTGTGAGATTTTTCCTTTTCGTTTCGAAGTGAGCTTCTTGAAGGAGAATTTCGATTTTTCTCTTTCTCGAATGGATTTCTGAGATGGAGAAAAGTAATCGTTAACGCGACAAGAGTTTGTATACTTTGCGAAAAATTATGACGCACTGTTTTATGAATCTAGATTTCTGTGAGAAATTTTGTCAATTCTGGTGTTGATTAATTATGTTGATGAAATGATGACCGTTTGAAATTAATGGTTTGCTACACGATTTAAATGTTCTGTGACTACAATGTATTTCAAGTCACAAATATAATTCGAATTTTGGAAAAATTATGTGTGTATTGAGTAAAACCAATTGGCTGTTTTCTTATTCTATCCGTACGTGAAATATTGGTTTCCCCCTCAGCCACATTCGAAATTTGTACTTTTCATTTCGTTCGCAGAAACTAATGTATATTTCTACTATCTATGAAAAATAGTCGGACCTTGACAAAGTGTTAAAAACTGTCCTTTGCTTTCTTAAAAAGTTGTCAAAGAATCCACATGAAAATCCAAATGCGTAGTACCAAAATTGAAAATCGTTCGGTTTGACATCCGCGCGCGAATCGTTAAAGAAGCACACGATCAGAAGACGGTAACGTTGAATTTCGAACGAGCTCCTTTTCTTCTTAGGGAATTTTGTTAAAAATTTGATTGGCCCCCGACAAGGATTCCCAGTTAGAAACGTCGAACTATAAGAGTGGGACGGGGTGGAGAGAAAGTTTCCCTTGCATCGGACGTAAAACTTGGCTGGTAACCGCTTGGTTTCGCGGGAATTTGTCTTCATTATTACTAATCACCTATTAAAGTTTACGTTCGACGAGATAGTTAATAGTAAAGAGGGTCTGCGAGAGTAGGAGGAACCAGCAGGAGAAAGAGAGAAAGAGAGAGAGAGAGAGAGAGAGAGAGAAAATAGGAGGAAGAGAGCTAAGAAACCGATGAAACTTTCAGGTGAAAAGTTTTCGGTGTAACTTGCTACCTCTTAGTCGACTGAGCTAACAGAGAAAGAGAGAGTAAGAGTACAATTCTCTGTCTGGCGCTCGTGCAAATAGAATTCACAGCGAAAACGAAATCTCGATGATTAATTCTCTTGATTTCCTACACACACACTCTCTCTCTCTCTCTCTCGTACACGTACACGTCGTCCTATCTTTTTACTCTCAATTTTTCTCCCTTTCCTCTTTCTCTTTCTCTTTCTCTTTCTCTTCTTTCCCACCCCGTGTTATGAATCGCATTTAAATGTGGAGCGGCAATTTATTACACGGCTCTCCCATTGTTCGCTTTCTTTCGCCTTACAATCGCGCGAACACGTCGCGTGCCGCTTTAACGTGATAATAATTTGTAACTCGGCCGCGTTCGCTCGCGTTAACGGTTAAGAAGAGATTACAGAACCGGAGTTTTTGCGCCGTTAGGATCAATACGATTGTATCGTATCGTATCGCGTGAACAATTGCCGACATTCCGAGTCTCTCTCTCTGTAGCGAGGGATTTCTTTGTTTCGCAATTAATTCGTTAGTTGGTGTCATGATAATAAATATACGACGAGCTAGAAACTAGACCGAGGTACAACGTCGATTCAACTTGGAACAAACGATTCTCGAGTGATCGAATACTATCTATCGCGTGGAAATCTGTCTATTGAGAATAATTCGATCCAAATATAGGCGCGTACCGAACGGAAATTACGCAGGAATTTTAATAGCAGGGCGGCGCACCGCGATTTGCACTCAACGCGAGATTATACCGCGGTTCTGTCGGTGCAGAAAGAGGACAGGGAACGCGGCGCAATTAGGCGCGCGGTTGTCACAATACCGACGAGGCGAAACAACGGCAGCGGGGCGGTCTTTGATTTAAAGAATTAGCTAAAAACGCGCGTGGATGCGCGTGGGATTAATTATAAAAACTAAACATTCGTTCGCATCGCGGCAACTTCAATTAATCCCACCGTCGCCGCGTGGAAGTAGCGCGCCGCTGTTAACAATATGTATTCAGGAGCATTACGCGGCGTGTCATTTACATTCAACCGAAATTACTCGAAATTTCTATCGTAATAAAGAACCGGTTTCACACCGCGCGGCGAACATTATAATTAATACGGCCTGCTGGCTCGCCGGGCATGTGCACGTTTCACGAACTGCGAGTCGTGAAACACAGAATTAACCTATCTCATTACGAAGGGAAAAAAAGGAAAACGGGGGAACAATGGCGCGAGAAACAAAGGAGTCGCTGTGGTAAAAAGAGCATTTTACTCCAGTGATACCTCGAATCTCGGTCAGGATTAATGGCGGGGCGTGTTCGGTGATTGAAAACAGGCAAATGTAACGTTTTAGTAATTCGTGGGATTTAATTTACGATAGTAATTTCTTGGTGACTTTTTAGTCTTCACTTTGTGTGAAATTTCGTACTGGCTGTCTTGCACAGACTTTTAATCTCGGAATCTGCATTTTAGTTCCATGGTGTCAAATCTTTGAAATCGCGTGGAAGATTTCTATTAGAGACTTAACGGTGATGTAGATTAATTGAAACACAAGTCTCACAGAACGGTTTATGTCGAAACGAAGATGAAATTCAATCGTGCTTGCCTCGTGCGTCAACGATAAAAACGAACAATGTAGAAGTGAAAAATATGGCCGTGTACTTGGTATTCTGTTTTCAGAATTTTTCAGTCTCGCAGAGCACGTATTTAGATCAATAGAGAAATATACTTAATATGTATTCTGCGCCAAAGTCACTGTCGGTGAGCGACATCAAAGTTCGTTTGCTTGCGCATAATGGGCAAGGTTGCGAAACAAATAGGTGCGAGTGAAAGTACATATTGTTCGTGACAATCGGATACTGTCGCTTTCGACGCGTGGAGTTTCACGCCGCGCGAAACTCCGAGGAGCACGCGAGAGCTCCGGCGAGGTATATCTACGCAGAGAGAAGGACGAAAGGCGTTATCGACGTGCTTTCGTCGTCTCGGTCACGGTGCAGGCTTTAATTAAAGTTTCGCAATCGATTGCACGGCCAGAACGCGACGAGAGTAATCAACAGTCGCCCACGCAATCAGTGATCGTCGAAGCCAAACTTCGTCTCGCCGATGGTTACGGCTCGGTACACCGTAATCGAACGCTCCTCCAGTCCCGGGATCGACCGAAACACATCAGCCCTTTCTGCGTTCCAACACACAGGGAAACTCCGCGTTTCCCTCTCCAAACGCGGATTCTTTCATGTTTTTGTATTTTCCAAATCTCCCGCTAGATTCGTCCGAGATCCGGTTTACCCTCGCTTCGAATTTAAATCTCGTTTTCTTTCGTCGTCGTCGTCGTCTTTGTCGTCGTTGTCGTTGTTCTCGAGGTCCTGTTGATTCAGAGTATGCTACAAGCAACGTGTAAGCTCGGCTTTTCCCTGGTTTTCGTGGATCGTGTCTCGTTTCGTTGCGAACGGAATTGTTTCCCTTGAATAATATATTGAGAGGCAACAGCTCGAGTTGATTGTAAATTTGCGTTCGCGTAGGGGAACATTGGATTCTTCTCCAACCGAAATTTTATTCCTTTTCTCGGAGGTTTCGTCGTTTCAACATACTTATGCGTATCTTTTAAAGCAGCAAATTTTATCAAAGGAAAACCACGGCAAATATATTGAATTCATTGTTTCCTCAGTACGTTAAACTGAGTTTATTTTAGACAGCGGAAACGTAAATTCGATTTATTTACTGCAGTTATTTTTCTGTATGAGAAATGGTCAAGTTGAAAATAAATTTTGGATAACGAACAAGATGAACTAATCTTATATAATCTACAATAAGTGTTCTAATGTACTGAAAACGGTTGATTCAATATACAAAGCAGTAATCAACCGCGAGAGAATCACTGTATTTTTCTGCGCAACATTTTCTATTATAAAATATTGTTCCATAAGGAAAAAAAACAAAGAAATAAATGCACCGTGACGCGTTTGAATTTTCCCAAGGAGAACGACGAATTACAGAAGCGGCAGCAGCGAGAATGTTTAGTGAAAGGAAGATACGATTTCAAGGAGCACTTGGCAATATTGTTCCTGCTTGGAAGCCAAGGCGTAGTCTACGATATACACTCGAGACAAGAACGACTCGCTTGAAGGATAAATTCTTGTCGATAAACTCTCTCCCTCCCCCTTGGGTTTTGTTTTACGAGGTATCGGTGATTTTTTAGCAACTCCTGAAAGACCCCACTTCGCCCGAGAACTTGACTCTGTCTTTCCCCTTTTTCCATTTTTCTCCTGCTTCTCCCCTGGCTCTCTCTCTCTCTCTCTCTCTCTCTTTCTTCCTCTCTCTTTCCATCGGTTTTCCTTTATACGAGAAAGCAGCCTTGTTAGAAACGGCTTAGAAACTCTTCAGAATGGCCGGATCGATAATCCAGAATGCGCTTGAAATCTGGTTTCGAGAGACGTCGGGGCCAGCCAACGGGAACTTTATGACCGACTCGCTGGCCTTTTTTAATCGATAATCGGTCGAGGGAGAAGGAAAAGGGATTGAACACGATCTTGGCGGAAGTAGCGAGTTCCGGCTGATTTGATTTGTTAGCAATAGAAACACGACGCCGGCCGGAGATCGGGGAAACTTCACTGCGGTGTGCGCCCGATTGTCGAGTCGAATCTTATTTTCGGATGGATTTGTTTCGTGACGCGACGCATCGAAAAATAATTGATTCTAAGCTGGGGCAATTCTTTTTACTTTTACATATTTAAATAAAAAAAAAAAAAGAAACGGATTTGGGAAAATAACGTGTAAATTGTTAACGATGGAAGTTGGCAATTTATCAACGTTTTTATCAAATATGAAAAGTAGAATGAAAAAACGCAAACTTTTCTATATTTTTCATTTTTTACATCAAAAGTCACGAACTGGTCGACTATGGTGGAAATTTCACAGTCACAAGGAACGAATTCTCTTTGTATCGCAGAGACGGAAGTCGAGGGAAACGAATAAAATTTCACGGACAAATCTAAATATAAAATCGGACGAGAATTACCAACTTGTCTCAATTCTCTCTGGTGCCATTAATTAATAAATTATCGTGCAACGAAAAAATTATTCTTTTTTTTTTTCTTGGCAGAGATAGAATTTCTTTTTTTTTTTTTAATCCTTCGTCGTGCGAAAGAAAGGAATTTAAAGGGGCAAGCGAGGTAGCCTAATCCATGGAAATTGGCATTCGTTACTCGATACGAGGTGAATTTTCGCCTGGAAAGTGATACGCGACGGTCGTTTCGATTCGATCGACTTTCCGTATAGGCCGGAATGAAATTAAACGGCCGAAATTGGGGGCCAATTATCCGTATTATGTTTCCAAGCGGACGAAATGTTAAGCCGATTGCGCGAGTTAACTCGATCTAAATATGGCTCGTCGAGCGAGAGAGCCCGGGCTCTTTTGTACGATCGCAGGCGCGGCTTTTCAAAATTCCCCGTCGTTCGAAACGGCAATTCCTCGATTTCGGCGGCCGTTGTCGGCTAACAATGCTCGCCAGCATTTTTGCATCCGGACATGGAGAATTAAACAGCAATCTAGCCCCGTGTAAAATTTAAATAAACCTCCTCCCCGCCGTGTGACTCTGTATGCATACTGAAGGCACGCAATTGCATGACAAAAAAAACCGCGAAAATTCTTCGCTACATCGACGATGTTTTAATCATTCAACTGGCTGTGACGAGTTTATTTCATTGTCCTTTTTTTTTTTTTTTGTCGTTCGTAAACAGTATACAACGTTACACGTTTTATACGAAATGGACGAAACGTTAGTACTTGCTTGTCTAAAGGATGAGAATCAGGACGAGTTTCTATTTTTTTCTTTTTTTTTTCTTTTTTGAGGACAAAGCAGTGATTTACTCTAATATTATATAGTGACGGATGAAAGGAAATTTAAAGTAGATTTTGCTCTTATTGATTTTCTTCAAATTTATAGAAAATTTATAGCACTCGACCTTCTCCTGTCCACTCAAACTTTCTCCTGTCCACCGCTACGAGTATTTCAGTTTCTTGAAATTTCGGAGAATTGCAGAATCTATATGAAAAATATACCAAGAGAAAGTTATTGACTAAACTCTTTCTTTTAAGAATTTTCTTTCAATAGTCTCCATCAAGGAATGGAATTTGATAACGTTAATTGATCGAAAAAAGGGATCGCAAATGAAGTATTACGTTGACCTGTAACAGGATTGATAAAGTAAGAATCCCAAGAAGCGTTAAAAATAACGAACGATCAAAGTCAAAGCACGTTGAAGTGTATTCGTATCAGACAGGAGGCAAAGTTCAACGATCCCATACAGATAGATCGGACTTTTTCGTGTCTGTTGATCGTTCCGGCCGTGTCTGACATCGAACAGATCCTTTCTACTGACTACCGATCTTCTTGAGTCCCCGAGAATAGCAATTCGCTCATGATTCTCCTGGAAGTAAACTTTGCGAATTTCGCTCAAGCCAGATCGTTTATGCTAGAGGCAGCAGTTCTATTTAAGGGATCATAGGACGTTTGAAGAGAGCGAGAAGTTCATTGAATGAGTCTGACGTTCAAGCAGCAATGAATGCCACATCGTCGCGGTGTATTGTCACGCCTTTGGCGAAGTATGTATAAATATATCGCATAATACAACGGTTGTATGCTAATGAGTCTTCATGGGGCAGCAATTCACCGGAGATTAGGTATGTCTGTTGGAATTTGATATCCCCTCAGACGGCCGATAGTGACTCCAGGCTTGTCCATAACTTTATTGTATCTCAACTTTAAAATCCTTTCAGTTCGGAATGTTTAAATATTTATATTCCTTGTTCTCTTCCTCCCTCTGAAACTGTGTACTCGCAAATTTCGAATCTTTAAATTTTAAACGTTCAGTTCGGTTTTTCCCTTCTTTTCGATTCGAGACGGAGTGACGAGAGAGGGATTGAAAAATTGTTTCAAAGAAAAAGGCAAGGCGAAAGTGTCCTCTCTCCCGATGGAATTTTTTTTCACCGGGAAATTCACGAGACAGTCTGAACGGCATTTAAGATTAATTATACTTCTCCGAAGGACTCTCTTTAACGAAATTAACCCACTCCCTACAATTAAGCGCCGACTACCGTAGCGGTCTCTATCGCACTCGCGCGTCGCAAATTAGTTTCTTCAAGCGCTGGAACGAAATGGCGCTCCTCGCGCCGGCTGAATGAAAGTTATTCTTCAGGAAATGACGAATGAACTGTCTGATGAGACGCTTCATTTATACCGATGCTCTGCCCCGGTTGAATCGATTCAATTAAATGTATCTTCGCTCGGTACTAATCCCGAATTTAGTAGAATCAGTGAAAAATTAAGCGATGATTGAAACGTCCATCTCGTTCGTTCTCAGTAGTTACCAGATCCTCGATTAGGAATGAAATCACATTCATCGCGAGACGAACAAAGTTTAATCTCGCAGAAAGGAAACCGCCTATCGGAGGTTTTTGTCAAACGGAACAATAAATATTAAATTGTAGCAGACTGTTTTTTACATCTTTCTGAGATAAACGTAAAAGGGAGAAAAAATTATCAGCGATGCAGGCGACGACGAGTTAATTTCTTAATTCCTTAATTAAACCGTTGAAAGGAAATCTTATCGAATTAAAAATTAAACGAGAATCTTCGTTTTATTATCGCATAATGATAATGCCAGAACGTCAGGCTGTGATGCATGTAATTAGAATTGCTCGTTTCGATTAAAGTCGCGCCACGAACGCCCTGGAAAACGTACGGCGTCGACAAATAATAACGATAGCGCGATCGAACGGGTACGATGGAAATTATGGTCTCTGATTTTCTCTCCGAGCTGTTCCGCGACCGGTCCACGTGGGTGTTAGACGATCATCGTCGATCCGTAACGCAGATAGTCGTTAGATAGCGGATGCAAACACACGCCGCCGATCCAGATATCGGATCGACTCGCGAATTACGCGCGTTTTTCCTTCTTTATGATTAGTACCTTGTCGAATATCCAGGAATTTCTTTCTCTTTTCTTGCCGTTTCCTTTCAATGGTGTAGACTGTAATTTGTAGACTGCGGATTTTTATGCAGATGAACAGTTTCGAGACTAATACAGCTCCAAGATCTTTAATTGAACATGCAGAGTCGGAAATTGTTTTACGTATCAAATGACAGAGAGCACTGTGTTTTTCGTATTATGCGCATTTCTTGCAATTTTCTCGATTTCCTGTAAATGCATTGTGGGTTTTAGAGAGACGATATTTGAATCTATACTCTGCTCGCTGAATTGATTGCAATTTATTTAAAAATCGGGATTGTATAAATGTTTCTTAAGCTATTGTTATTATAAAAATTTCGATAGAAAGTAAATAGCGTTTGTGCTAAATTATTGAACAATATTCGAATTTGAAGTTCATTTTTCTCTGTGAGTGATTAATCGAGAAATCTCGCGAGTTCGTGTCTTCGATCTTGCAATAATATCGGCAAACAGCGTGATTATTACGTCGCACACGGTCTGTTGTTGAAATTTTGTCTGTTTATGAAGGAGAACTCTTTTTATTTTCGTTTCGATTGGAGGAAACTGGTGAAAATTGATTATTAATAGAAGAATGTGAAAATTAGAAATAAATATGTCGAGCGACGTTTAAAGAATGTTGGTACACGTTACAAGTGCCTGGTATTTTTTCAAGAAATAAATTAATATCTGAAAAAAAATTGATTCGAGATTCGATCGATTAACGCGCGTTATTTATGCAACAGATTGAATATTTGGTCTGTGTATAAATAAATAAAGCAAAATTTAACAAATACAAGCACGCGCTCGAATATTGTCTTAACGCATTTGTTCGATATATTTTTAGTCAATAAAACAGAGATTATCAAATTATTTCGATTTTCGTGCCTGGCGATTGATCTTCAAGCGAACAATATGTTTCGAACCTGTTTAGTATGATGATTCAACGGCAATCAAAAAGAAGCTTACGAAATGACGTGAATTCACGTCAGTGGCAGCACAAAAGCAGAATTTGAAATGACGTGAATTCGAATACATTATCAACCATTGACGGTTGCGAATACGTTAAAAGATAAATTTGACACATTTTTTTTTTTCTAGAGATCGATTTCACTAACTTATTCTCTGTGTAGTCAGTATGAAATATTCTTTTATCGATTGCGACGCATTACCTACACGATCAATTATACAGAATCGAATGATTATTAATCGTTAGTTATTAATTGTCACGTTTCGCCCTCCCAAAATTCCTTATTCCACGGAAACGACCGTCAGCTGCACGATTCGTGGAACCCTAACCGCGATTATTCTAACGTATCTTTGCCTTTCTTCCACGTCAAGTACTACCGCGCGAGCAAATTGCTTTTTATCAGCCGTTAATCTCATTGTCACGGCCCTTATTTCCCGCTCTTCTGTATTTGAAGAGGACCGTTGTCAGCCGCACGCCTCGCTTGCTTCCGCTTCGAAAATATGCTGGCAGCCAGTTGTGGCCTGGTCCTCGTCCAAGTATTCTCCGAGGAGAATAATAGCGCGGAATCGGCGGGAGGGAGGCGGAGAAGAAAAAGGCGCGGAGAAAAGGTAGCCAAAGGAATCTCGATTTTCGTCGGGAGATACCCACCGGACTCCTGGCGACAGGTTTTGCTGCTCAACTCCGGTTCTTCGTTATCAAACGCGATCCTCCGAGCGCGATAACCGCGCCGTGTTCTCGCCGAGAATGCAACGGGTGTGTCTCGTCGTTCTTCAGAAATTTCCACGAACCGGGACTCCCGGTGGAGTCGATTCAGTGCTTGTGCCTTCGCGGACGATCGAATCGTTTTCCGGGATTATCGGTCGTCACGACTAATTGATGGATTCGCATTCGAGATAACCGTGCGTCCGCGACTCTCTTACGATCTGCTTAAGCGTCGGTATCGAACGGGAGAGGAATATAGCGCTCGAATGGGATACTGATCAGGTTGCCAGTAGATTATACGACCATCATTTCGGATTAACGGAGTCTTTGAGCAAATCGAGCAGCGGCGGACGTGATACGCGTACACTTTGAAGAGTTTAGAGCACGCTGAGAAATAACTGTCTCTAATAAATAAATATTTTATTTACGATGTTTCTCACTCGATTTTCACGTAAATTTAAGATAGACAGACAATTGTTTTTGCTTATTATATATATATATATATATTATAGACGTATTATATTATATTATATTACATTATATATGACGTATTATATATTATAGACGTCAAGATAGACAGACAATTGTTTTTACTTATTATATATATATATATTATAGACGTATTATATTATATTATATTATATATGACGTGTTATATATTATAGACGTCAAGATAGACAGACAATTGTTTTTGCTTATTAAATATATATATTATAGATGTATTATATTATATTATATTATATTATATTATATTATAGACGTCAAGATAGACAGACAATTTTTTTTGCTTGTTATATATATATATATTATAGATATATAGACGTATTATATTATATTATATGACGTATTATATATTATAGACGTCAAGATAAACAGACAATTGTTTCTTCTCATTATAATAAGTATCCATTCTTGCTTTCCACGTGCATTTACCACAAGCGTGTAACAATCCGCGCGGTCTAATTACAGTTGTTTCCGGAGCGGGGGGAAGTTTGCTTCGTCCAAAAAAGTAAAGAGCACTTCAAACTTTTGCGCGCTGATCAATGTGGCTTGGGCCCACGTCAATTTTTCTTCCTTCTTCCGAGCTTCCTTCTACATTTTTCTCTCTTTTGCCATGCCAGCGTGGTAGAATTTCTGCTCGCGGGTTTCTTTTTGCAACGAGGCGGAAACGTCAGGTGTTATTAATTTATATTTTTCAACGGTAGAAAGGATTTATCCCGCGTTCCCGTTCGTCCTCCTTTCCCAGAGGCGATCGATCGAAACGCGAAAATGACGCAGCTGTGGAATCCAGCCGCCGGTTTTTACTCGAACGATCAGTCCGTCCATCGGTTTCAAAGCCTCCTTGAACCGGCGGCCGGATCGCAACGTAATCCCACGATAATGGCAACTTTATAAGCCAATTACGCGAACGCGTAACCTGCGTTATTTCGATATTTTCGCGAGACGGTTGGCCAGTTCATGAACGGGACGGCCGGGATATTACCGCTAATCCGACGTGTCAATTAAACTCGCTGATAATACAAATCCGTCCAATTGAATTCATCCAGTCGTTGTCATATAGAACGTAACTCACGTGGCGTTCATTTATTAATTGCGTTACGTAAAAATCGTTAACCTTTCTAAAATCAATACGGAGGCGCGTTTGTCGATTACGGTGGACCAGTCTCGGGGCAGAAATAAATGTATGGAGAAATGAAGAAATTAAGAACGTAGGAAAAGACTCGTAAAGCGAAAGATGTCGTTTTCTGCGTCTACCATTTAAATTTAACGATACGCTAAATGAGCTAAATAGTTGCATTGTATTGTACTGCAACAATTTTATCGACATAATCATACTGTATAATCGTCTCTCGCGACGCTGTTGATTAAATTTCTAAACATTTCGTATATACACGAACGTTCTTCCCTCCCGTGGAAAGTGTTCAAATACTTTCCGAGCCAGAAAATTAATTTCAACATACTAGCGGTAGAACATTATACGAATACGTTTACGTAATATGTTTCAACTTATTGTCGATTCAACCTACATTCGCGCGTTGTTGTTGAAAGCAATCTCTAAACTATGTTGTTGGGCTAAAGTCGTCGTGATATGTCCGAATCTTTGTTATCATTGTTTAATAAATTGCGCGAGTTACATATGAAGAGAAAAGAGAGACTACCAGAAGTCGCGTGAAAGCAATTTCACCAACGATCAAAGATGAAAATGTCGCGGCTGTGTGTAACGTTGAGTTATAAATAACGTTGATAAATAGCAGATAATAAAATCATGGCCGACGCGTTAGCCAACGAGCGAGCCGCGGCGTATCGGTTGGCGATGATCACGCTGTCATAAACGGTAATATCTTAATCTTTCCGATCGGGGCTGGTCATCCTTCTCTGCTGGCTGGCGTTTATTTATCGGCCTGGTTCCCGTTGATAAAACGCATATTGCTGCCGAGGCTGTGCCGCGCAATCAGTGAGCGGTGAGGCATAGTATTCACGGCGATGATGTATTAATACTATTATCGCCCGGTGATCACCTGTGGCCCCAAACCAACCTGACATTCTCGTTATTATATAACGCGGCCGCGTCGTCCTTCGCTCGCTTAATTCCATCGTCGTTCTTTTTTTTCCCCCCCTGTTTTTTTTACTCTTTTTTAAATATTCGAGGAGGAATTGTGAACTCCCGGGCTGGCTCCGCAACTTGAAAGTGTGTCCTTTGCTTTTTTTTTTTTTTTAAACCACTTGCGCTGGCAACTGATTGCGGACCGTAACGAGTGACCGTACAACCGTGTACAATAATTCGTCGCTTTTTTTTTTTGAACTCGTCGGTATAATATCACTGGAGAGAAGTACAGAACTGAGAAGTAATAAATTTATTATTTGTTTCGCCTATTTTGTTTTACTTGAATATACTTAAAACTGAGGAAATATTACAATTTTGAAACGAAATATTCTCGACGTGCGTGGCACGTCGTTCCAGCGCAAGAGGTTAATATTCGACGCTAAAAGTAATCGAGTAGCCAGTGCGACAGTTAAAATTTCGTCGAAGAATACGAATATAATAACGGAATATTTTTAAGAATATGAATGATTTCATTTGAATTAACCAGTACTGAGTTATCAATATTGCTGTAATTTTTAAATATTTCAATGCAACACTGTCCCTTTGTCAACGAAAACGATCCGAAAGGAAAATACGTATGAAACCGTGCGACGTGCAATTATAAATAAATCGTAAAACCACGTCCGCGTTCGTTTGCCTCTTCAGTTTCCCGTGACGCTGAGAGAGGAACAGTTTTCACTTTTCAGAGGCCAGACCTCTTCCCCTCCTCCGGGTTGAACTTTCGTTGCACGGGCCGCGTGCAATGGCCCGCGGATTCAAGTTCATCTCCGCGTAGTTAGCCTTTGGAGGGTGACTCGTTGGCGAGGTGGAGAGGACGGTGTTGCCGATCGTTAAGGAATCGTCTGGCTGTTTCTCCCTCGTCGTGGTTAACCGGTCCTCGCCAACTCCCCCCGGCCGTTTTCGTCCGAATCTTTCAGCCTTCGTCCGCCCCTCGGCGAACAGGACGACGAACGTGTCGCCGTCGGGCATTGTGAACGGCGGATAATTATGCCTCATTAACAAATAGCTTTCTTTGATGTGGAAACCACGTGTGGCACGTCGCACTGGGAGGGTTCACCACCCAGGGTGGTGGTGGCCGGGGCTGAGAAAGCCGGATATTCTGGAAAGGGTGGAAAGAAGGGTGAAAAACGAGAGAGAGAGAGAGAGAGAGGAAGCGGAGTATAAACAGAGAAGAGAGGAGAAAGCAAAGGATGCAACGAACGAAGAGAGAGTGAAACGAACGAAAAGGAAAAAGATATGGAAAAGGATGGGAAGAAAAAAAGAGAAGGAGGAACGGGGAGGAAAGGGTGGCGCGAGGGATTGAAGGGAGACAAAGGAAGAGGGAAAGGTAGAGTGTCGACGTTGCGGTCTAAAAAGAACTCGATCGATATTTCGTGCACGATGGCAGAGAGAATGCAGGCGCGCAACCCTCGACGAGCGAGCGAGCGAGCAAGCGAGTGAGTGAGTGACGTGCCGGGCTGGTTTGCGCGCGCGACAAGCTTTTTGTTTTTTAAGAGAGAAAGCTCTCCCGTGCGAGAAACAACTACGGCGACGACGAGACACGCGCCGTTACGGTGTTGTGTGCTCTAGCCAGACATCCAGAGAGGATAGCAAAAGAGAAACTGGTGAACGTTCGAACTTGCACGCGACGCGTTGCACAGAAACATGTAGTACGCGATAAAGATTGGAAAGCAAATATATATATATATATATATATATATATATATATATATATATATATATATGTACATACACATTTGTTGGCGACCGGTACAGAGAGCTGTGGATATAGGTACACATATTTACGTAGCTTGAACTGGTTGGGAGCATGTTTCTTCCATCGTCGCGGACTTGTGCCAGTTCTCGCACAAATGTATTATTTGGAAATTGAATATGCAGTTTGTAAATCGGTCTTGGGTGCGGAGGGTCTCTTCAAGGAACGCTCGCGAACCTACGAACGCCTCGGTGAAATATGAATTCGCTGCCTCGGGGGTGGGGATATTGACTGGAATTTTTTTTCTCCTTCTTTTTCTGCGGGGAACATCCGGTACTCTGGTGGATTTTTATCCAATAATTTCTCTCTTCCGTATCCGAAAACGCAGCTGGCGATGGTTCTGCATTTTGAAGAAATAGATTTAACCTTTTTTTGCTATCGTTCGACTGGAGATAATTGTTATAATAACTATGAAAGTGACGGACCGTTTCTACCAGTGGAAAATGTGAAAACAAAAAATGAAGTCGAAATACTCGAAAATTTAGTGACTTGGTTCGAATTACTGTAGCGAGATCGAGTGTTCATTTGCAATAACTGCGTTTGAAGGTAGATTTAAATTTCAGAATGAAGTTTCTAAAGGAGAGACCACAATATACAGCACAGTTTTTATAATGACGCGGCATTTTCTTGCGTGATTTTCCGCCGTGTTCCCGATTGAGATTTCACTCGGGCCATATCTCACGCAGCTCGACGTATGTATCGATATAAAAAGCTGCCGCGAAAGAAATTCTTCATCTGGAGAGAGAAAACCTTTCGTCAGGATGAATTGCACGCAACATCTCCCGGGCGTCTGTAATAGCGCGCTAATACTCGTAGCATTTCCAGTGCAAAAACGAACTGGCGAACGTCACGTAAGCAACAAGACGGTCCATTAATCTTTCCTAAGATATTATTTTTTTTCGAAACATTACGTTCCTCCATGAAACGAGGAACGAATATTCGTGCATTTTAATCGTTAAAACGATTTGCGACGTATTTAGCATTTTTGCTTCGTAATCTATGCATTTTTACTCAAATGAAACAGCATTTTTTACTCAAAAATCTATGCATTTGTATTCAAATTTCTTTACAGACGTAGCAAAATATCCAACGTCTGATCATCGTCTAGTCGAAGTTCCAAACGACACAATTGTCACTCCGTTATAATGCAATAAATTTGACGCAATGAATATCTAAATATCTTGTAAATAAATATCCGTACTGCAGAGGATATCTCTAAACTGCAGTCGCTGTCTGTCACAGCGCGATAAATGTAACAAATTATCC
Source organism: Frieseomelitta varia (assembly GCF_011392965.1). NCBI lineage: Eukaryota > Metazoa > Arthropoda > Insecta > Hymenoptera > Apidae > Frieseomelitta > Frieseomelitta varia. Next base: position 82,671 of record NW_025110575.1, read on the forward strand.
TTCTATCGTTGTCTAATCAATCAGCAGTGTGTGTCAGTCATGAAATTCTCGTTTCATCGGATAACGAATATCAACATCGGAACGTTGTTCTATCGTTGAATCGTAGCCAGCTGTATCACACGTGCCCATTTACCTTTTACATAACTATTTCCGCCTGGTAATGGAAGATGTCACGAGAGACTTTGCGTGCAGATAATTCCGTTATTCTCACGGCCGATCGACAGAAAATAATTTCTGCACGCGAATCCATCCATCCATCCATCCAGTCAGCCTTGCGCATCTACAATTCTAACGTCTCACTTACTCGGGCTGGTTGGATATCTCGCTCGGAGGCTCGCTGTTTATTTTAATCGAGCTCTTATTACTCGTTCTCTCGGTCTTCCGTGGTACGAGATGCACGCGTATATATACTATACTTTTCAGCGGATGATACGACGTTAACGTCGCGAAATTGCACTGAACTTTCGCTGTTTCAGTCGGTCTCAGCCTGCCCGCGAAGCAACGCCCCTCATTACGTACGGGGCCTATAAATTATTCATCGGTGGTTGCGGTACGTTGTCAATTGCGATGCGTCTAGACAACGCGCGTTTAAGAGTAATAGCTGCTGTTCCTTTTCGAACCGGATATGCACTCGCCTCTGTGCGTGCCGTGATTTTTAATTCGATTCGCAGACGTGGGAGATTTCGTTCAGGCTCGACGAGAATTTCGAATAATCTCGAAGTCTAAAAGTCAACTTCAAATGAAAAGTCCTTTGACATTCGGAGAGAAGAATATTTCCTTCTTTCCACGTGGAATGCAAATTAAGAGTCGCGAGTGTTTATCTTCCGCAAATTTAAAAATATATTTTTTTTTTTTTTTTGGCTATTGATATTCGAAGTAAGACGAATCTTAATTCAACTCAAGTCAGTCTTGAACTTCACTTCAAATCCTAACTACGATACAGTCACTTTTCCATTCTGGGCTACACGATGTCAAAAAATATTTTTGAGCACAGAGTTGTAGAACGTAAAAGCATTACACTTTACAAAACGAGACCAAGTGTCGATCGTCGTATGATTGTTCTTTACAATGTTATTCTTTTACACAAAGTTAATTTAAATTGTTTAAATCGATTTTTTTTTACTTTTAAAGTTACTTTACATCAATAATCTTTCACTTTGAAGCTTGTCATCGGTTACGTTTACCAGTGCAAGCTGGATACGAACGTATCCAAATAGAGAGCGAGTATCCACCCAGACCTCGTCGGACGTCGTTTCCTCGTTTTTCACTCGTTTCCCCTGTGTGTAAAACGTGGCCGTGTGCGTCATTGTCGCCGGAACAAACGATCATCTTCTTCTTGCGTCGGGCGCCGCTTCACCGTTCCGCGCGAGCAGCGCTCCTTTTTATTTATCCGGGAACAAACGGTCGGCCAGACGTAGGCTGACGTAGGCGGACAAAGACGCCGGACAGCTTTACTCGTTCCGCATAAAAGAGATACACGGATCGGCGGAGCGATCCCTTTCGCCCTTCGCTCGCGCTGCGAGCCGCCCTCCCGCTGCGACCAGCGGACAACGCGCGGCGAGATAAGGAGAAGAGAAACGCCGTACAAAGGGCAGTTTCGGTCGTCGTTGCTCGGAAACCACTCTCTACGACTCTGATCGTCTCGCGTTTCTGCTACCAACGTGCACCACGTCCTTCGTTCCCGAAGCTGACTTTGACAGTGTTTGATCTCTTTGCTACCGATCGCCCCGATTCGATTAGGCGTGCCTCTGAACTCGATCGTCGGATATCTCGCTGCTCTTGAGTAGTTTCGCGTTGCTAGCACCGCGTTCGTTGGAAGCGGTTGGCCGGGATTAGTTGGCCAACTGCTGGAACTCGCGAGTTGCACCGCGCCTCTGGTTTTGTCGGTCTGATTATTGGGAACGCCGAGCGTTTGGAGTTTCGAAATTTCTCGAGCCGATACATTGTCGCGTATAGTTGAACGAGACGATTCTTTTTTTTTTTTTTGAAAGTTTCGAGAAAGAAGCTGTAATGTCATGGCGAGGTTTGTTTCGTCTTGGCTGTTTCTAACAGTGATAAATATGGTAGTTTCATCGTTGTTTCTGGTTTAGTGAATCGAGACGATCTTGGTGACTTATCGCGTAAATTCAGAGTATTACGGTAGTCTACAAATCGATTCAGTATTTATTTCACCGTCGGTGATCTAGGAAACGTTCTTTAGACGCTGGAAGACTCATCGGCGAGCTTCATTCACAGCTGGCAACAAAGAGAACCGCAATTGTAAGGCGCGTGACTGAAAGATGACGGCCCCCCTCCCCCATGATCCGAATAACCACCGAAATCAATTCCAATGACCGTGAAGTTGCTTATCGAATGCTACCGTATACGACTTAGTTCGCTCTATGTCACTTGCACCGAGTAGTGGACTAAGCAGGCTGGCAAGGAACGCTGAAAAATCCGTCGAGGACGTTTCCTCGCACGCACGCGTGGAATCGAGAAATCCAATCCACCGTCCTATCGTACACCAACGCGTACGTACGCACATAGACTTTCGAAAAAAAGGTAGCGAGATACCCGCAGACACTCGAGACTGGTCGTATAGAGGGGAGAGAGAGGCTGGTCGCGAGCCTTTTCTTTCCGTTTCGCACGGCTTTCCGCGTTCGCACGGATATTAATCGCGAAACGGGCAAACGACGACGACGACGACGAAGTTGTCGCGACCCTGGAGGATTTTTCCCAATCACGCGCGGCGCGAGAGTTTCGCTCGACGCGGTTCGCTGGATCGTCGATAATCGGCTAGGTGCTCGGGCGTAGCTCTTTCTTTCGACGTTCCCTTATTAATTCGACAAGCGAAGCAGCGAAATCCCCTCTGATGCTCGCGCTGGTTTTGAATTTGATTCGTATCCAGCATGGTCTCCACGGGGACGCGAAGGACACTCTGTTGGACGGACAGAAAGAGGAGGAGAGGGAGGAGGCAGGTTAAGCTCGTCGTCGAGGCTTACTTCCCATGAGAAATCATTGCTGGCTGCGAATAGGCGGAGCTCGTCAACTCATTGCCTTGCAATCCCTGGATGAATGGCCGTGACAAAACCGTAAACGACCGTAATTGCGTTACAGTGTATCCCCTTCTGAGTCCGTAGGCATTCGATTCGAAGGGAAAAAGTAAGGAACAGGTAGGCAATCTCGGCGACGGAAGATCCACGATGATCATTTGCCTTGCCCGGCGAGGCTTCGATCTTCCTTTTTCTTCGAGAGAATTGTTAGAGAGAACCTTGTCCTAGGCGGCTTGTTGTCATTTTTTTTGTGCAACGTTTAATCGGGCTAGAAGTGGATATCTCTTTTTCTTAGAAAGAAAGAACGAAACTTACAAAATTGTCGAACTTTTGAATTTGATTTGTAAATTCTCATGATAGTAGTGTGAAACATTAAAGTCTCCAGACTTTCTTTTCCTTTGGTTTGAAATACTATCGTATCATCCAATTGATTGATTTCGTGATACTGAAGCACATGCTATGTCGATTGGAATATTATGGAAATGCTGTTGACGTAATTGTGACAATTTCCTGTATTTCAACAAAATAAGATAGAAGAGTGTCGGAACAAACGTTGTTAGTTGAAATAATGACATTTCTCGAATTTTAATAAAACTTTAATTTTATATTTTAGTAGGTTATTGTCAGAATATCGATGATCTTTCTCGTGCTTAATATCGTAACTAGAATTCTTAATACTTCGTGAAAGTTTGTATGAAAAGTTTAATATCAGTCGTCGTACTCCAAAAGTCTACGAAATATATACGACACGCGAAAATGTGTGAAATATCCAAAATAGAGTAAATAGAATAAAATATCCAGCGGATGAAATGAATATCTAATTAAACATCGATAAAATTACACAGTTTGTCTAATCGTTCATGTTAACGAAACTGAGAAACTTGCAAAAACATCAATTCCTTTAACGCATGAAATGCAGAAATAATGTCGCTGTATCCATCGTGATATCTTAACATAAAATCGCGGCGTGGATGATTGACGTGGATAGATTGCCGCTTTCCGAACGTTCACGTATATATACGATGTAACGCGAAACACCGTCTCGTTTCACGAGACTCGTCACCGCAACACCAACGTGCATCTTCGTTCTTTTGTAACAGTTTCGCGACCGCAAACGTGACAGGTTCCCGTGGATTGAATCCGTGCGAGGAAGCGTCGCCTGTCTCTTGGAGCGTTTCCAATCCAACGGAGATCCGTTACCACATTGTTAAAGAACCAGCAGAAGTGTTTTGATCCCGGTTGGAGGGTTGAAATTGTCGGGTCTCCGTTGCTGGAACAACCGCGATTAGATTGGAACACGCCGCTGTAAAACGAAAAGGAAACGAAGCCCTTTAAAACCAACTAAGGTTGCGGATACTTGGATTACTCGACCAGCTGAACTTTGTAGCCGGCAAGCTGCGCAACTCGAAATATGTGAGACTTTAAGAACCCGTGGAAAAGTGGAAATCGTTTTGACGATCTGCGCTCGCATCGATCCCGTTCGAAACTTGTTTCCCTACGTTTCAGAGCGGTTTCTGCGTTTCTGTCGCGGTGCAGTATGTTTTAAAGAAGTCATTGACCAGAGATTTTTAGTTGATTCAGTTGGGAAAATTGGGAAAATCGGAAGGCGGGTAGTGTGAAATTTTCAGTGAAATTTGTATGTATGCTTTCGCGAAGGACATGATCTTTGAAATTGCTAAATACTACCGTGTCTTGATGTTTGACATCGTTGATGTAATTTTTTTTTTTTTTTTGGAAATTTTTCATCTGTTAACCAACAAGTATGGAAAAATTTCCATATTTTCACCAAAGACATTTCCTTGTAGAATTATTAACTGTCACTCGAGTGATGTTACATTTCAATAATGTCTTAAAAAAAAAGAATTTGTTCATAAATTTCAGTCGAAGGAAAACAAAATAAACTAAAATTTATAAAAAGAAGAACCCTATATTTTTCGGCTTGTGATCAATATATTACGCAACAGGCCGGATACCGAGGAATGTTAACAAATTCCATCGTGCCAAATTTCAAACCAGCTTGAAAAGCCCGATCGAACCTTTGTCGATGGGGGCGATCGCGGCAAGGGTATTCACCTTCTGTCGAATGGGCAGAACGAAATCCTGGTATTCATTAGAAAACCAGTCAAACGTAGCCATAAATTAACGAGCTACCGCGCGCGGTGTGCAGCGAAAAAGCGATCCGCAACAAATTGTAACGGTTGGAAACGCTCGGGTCTGGCCGGTCGCCTGGCTGGCTGGCTGGCTGGCTAGCTGGCTGGCTGGCTCGTGCGACCGTAGATCTCTCCTTTAAAAGAATCCCGCGTGGGCCGCGATGAATTATGGCAGGCGAAAAATCCAAGTTTCCTCTCCTCCTCTGGCTCTGTTGCCTCTGTTGCTCGCCTCGCGAACTCGAATGCGCGAAACAAACGTTCCATTATAACAAAAGCCATTGTACGCGAGGACCTCGCTGGCTGCGCTATAGTAATCGTTTTACGATAGAGGGCCGGTCAATGTACCGAGGCTGCCCGTCCGGCCACGAAACTGGCAATATATTCTCGTTCCAATAAGCGACCGTGTCGACGAACAGGAGAAAGGACAGAGAGAAAGAGGCCAGAGGCGCTAAGTAAAAGCGCGTTAGGCTCACCGTGGGATTCTAGGCTGAGGAGGATGCTAATACCGACCTTGGATCCGTTCCTTCGAACACGTTTCTTTAACGGGTGGTAATCTTTAACTTGGAATGGAAAGTCAGGGAGTGAGAGATCGATTTGACAGTGAAAAGGTTGTTTTTTTTTTTTTAGTTTTAATTTAGGTTGAAAAATGGTTTCGATGTGCTGAACCTAATTCCAGGTCGTTCCATTTCGTAGCTTGTAGGAGAGATAGTTTAAAATTGAAAGAATTTAGAGGAAATATGAATTAAATAGACGGTGAGAAATTGAAATCTCCGTTGAATTTTATGTTTGTGTTTACGGATTTGATAGATTTGAGAAAAATCAGTTCAAGTTAAAAAAAAAAAAAGAAGAAAGAATTGCTCGAATACGATTATATCGTATGTCAAGCCAAATAATTCGAAGGAAGAATAGTTCAAGTTCAAGGAAGTTTGATTTGATGTTTATTAACGGTAAGAAATTGGCGCGATAAAGGAAGCTTAATATTCTCGAAAATTTAATAAATTTAAACGAGCTGGATTGGCGTTATTTGTTCCCGAGAAGAAAATCACGTGGAAAACATTTCGCGGGATAATCAAAGGAGGAATGACGCGCCGTAAGCCGATGTTCAGCAACAAACAAAAACGTTAATGCAGACTGGAATTTCATTTTGCTCGCCCGTCCTTTGAATACGCGTTATTAATTTCAAACAACCTGTAATTTCGTTTCTTTGTGAGATAATTCGTGGGGCGATCTAGCCGAGCGATCTTTGATTACAACGAGTAACCAACAACGCCTCCCGTTTGCCACGACAAGCAGTCTGCGTTTGTAGCAAATGCGCGAACAAACGCGCTCGGATTTTGAGATTAACCGTTCAAAACCGAAAGAAATACGGACACGTTCCGCTCGAGACACGCGCAGCAAACCTGACGAGGTTGCAGCAACGTGCCACCCAGTACAGGAAATTGCAAATCAACCAGGCAGTTGTATTTTGGTATTTTTATTGCTGATTTTTAATCGGCAGCGACTTCCGGGACGACGTGACGCTTTTAAAACGTCCGTCGCATAATTCTGACCGGTATTTATGAGCATGGGGGATTTATCGCGCGAGATACGATTATCGGGCTAAATTTCGGCCTGATCTCCTCTTTCTCGCGCGCTGTCCCCAGCATATTGTGCACTCGGTTGCGAATCGTCGTTCGTGTTTGCGCACTTTTGTGCAGTTACAGACCCGTGGGAATCGAACGATGGCGCGTTGTTCTGTCGGTGACATTATTGCCGAACGATGAACGCCGGGCTGATTAGAGACTGAATCTGATTCTTCGAACAGATCGCTCTGTATTTGACCTGTTGGCCGGAGAAGATGACACATATCTTTTTTTTTTTTAATCACATTTAATTTTATATTATTCACATTTATATAGGATATGTATATTTCATGCGTTTAAGACTGTAAATGTAAAAGTTTTATCAATGTAATTAAAATACAAGGAATGGGAAGAAATTTGGAATATAACGAAGAATCATTCTAATACACCCTTGCAGATTTATAAAATTTCTACGAGACTTGTAGCGATCACACTGGTTTTTTTTCTTTTTTTTAATTTTTAAAGTCTGAAATTCAACTGACAAATATTTTTCGTTAATTCTGTCATTAACGTCGTTGAAATTTTAATAGTTCAATTTTGTTTAATAGCTCTACGAATTTCTAAAGTGACACTGTCTTCTCTCGTCTTATTATAATTTCACTTCGCCGAGTGGTAACGATCTCAGTGCCATTGTAAATTGATTTTCCTCGATGGTTTCGCAAATTTTCCGAAGCGTCGCGACGTGACGCCGTTAAACGACGTTGAATATGAAATGTGCCAGGATAGAGAACGCACACACACACACACACACACACACACTCGTGACGATTCATGATAAATTAACGTAATAGTCTGCCTGCATTTGCATCGATTCGCTGTAATCTGTCACGTTCTTTGCCATGTCACTTTGTCTGTGTTATAAGACTTCCTCTATGGGTAGAATAAAATTTAAAATTCATAAGTTTTAAAATTCCAAAAGATCTTCTAACTGCTCAGTAAGAAATCGACCAAGTTTCCAGAGGTTTCATAATTGAACGGTATTGAATTGCAATGGAGTCGAGTTTCATTTACGGATTTACGAATTCTCGAATTCTCCGTTCCACGAATTCTCGATGTTCCACTTCGTGAATTTGCCAGTTCTCAAGTTCCAGAGGCCGCCCTAGCTCTCGGTCCCGCGGGTCGGTATATTTTCACGTTCCGGCGGAATCGACAAATTCTCCACGGCGAACGACGCGCCGTTTGTCAAAGAGATCATCGTTTGTATCCTTGCGCGGCTGCGACTCACAACGCCCGGCGTAGAAGCTGCGCGGCGCGAGAGGATCCGTAAATACGCGCGGGGGAAGAAGAGGAGGAGGAGGAGCAGCAAGCAGATAAATCGGCGGGTGTTTCCGGTGAAAGGGAAGCGAACGGCGGTATTTGCTGAAATTAAATCAATATCCCGCCGCGCGGGGTTTAACGATACGTATGCGGGTAACGAGCGGCGTTAGCTCCCGCGTGGATTTCGCGGTGAAAAATCAACGGATCCGCGAACGCCGCGGCTTTAAGCGTGTGTAAACGGGTGTAAATCAATGAACGAAAAATCCTCCGGCTCTGCAGCCTTCCGAAAAGCCCGGCCTTATTTGCATAAAAATTGATTTAGACCCGGCTCTCTGTTGAATTTGTATATACATATAAAAGAAGAGGATTGGGGGGAAAAAGGAAATAAATGGTAGAAAAAGGAAAACAGAGGACAGAGAGAGAGAGAGAGAAAGAGAGAGAGAGAGAGAAATGCACCCGCTATATTGTATTCTGAATTTCTAGTTACTCGAATTCCGCGCTCGTGCTACCAGATCGATATTCACTTTCGTTTAACGATCGCGTTCTGCGTATATCTGTCTGTGCAAACGTGTGTCGCGTGAAAATCCGCAATATAGTCACTGTGCGCAACGACTACTCGCGATAGAGGAACGTTTTATGTCGTGCCTTGTCTCGCTCTCAGGGACAAACTTTCGAAAAGAACGCGGAAAGAAATTTCATGGAAGAAAGCGACGAGAAAATAATTGGAATAAAGAAAGATCAATTATTTGAAGAGCTGGCGTTATTCCGAGCGGGTCTCGCTCGAGATCGGACAACATTCCTCGCCGTTTCTGAAACTCCTGGGAGCAAAATTTCCTCCGAGCTTGAAGATGACTGAACACATTCTTCTCTGGTATCACGGCGACAGAACTCGTTCGTTTCCTTCGCTTCTTTTCCCGGGCTCTTCAGTGATTCCGGGGACACCGCGCGCGTAATACCGTCCACGACCAGCTCGTGGGACCGTGTACCAATTTTTTAAGAAAATTGGCTTCGCGCCTCGGCTTTGTGAAACTCTGCCGGTACACAGTTGCTCTGCTTCAAAGCCGATGTTTCATAAAAAAGAGGACTGTCTCGCCGTGTACGTATTTTTCATACAAAAATACTCTGAATTACACGACCGATTTAAGTTTCGAAGAGAACGTAGTTGATACATTTTTTTTAATTTCCTAAGAAAGTTTGAAGACAAATTGTTTCTGTGTTGATCACAAGGAAACAGTTATCTTCCATTTATATTGCGTACTATCGATTTTTTCAAATTCGACTTGGCTGAGATTGTTGCAACATGCAGTACTCGCACACTTATAAATCTCCATCGCTATCTATATTTCACTCGATCGCTTTCTTCCCACGCGACTTCTTACTTGCTCAATGATCAATGACACCCCTTTAATTTCTCGACGTGTCAAGAATTCTCTAATTCACCTCGTGAGATCGATGAACGCACGAGTCCAGGCAGCAACGTTTCAACAACCACGGAAATTACCGGCAACCTCGGAGAAACGAGAAGCACGAGAAGAAACGACGTTGCACACAGGACGAGATACGGGTCCCGGAAACGTCGTTGGTACCATCGGCTGAACAGGATGGTGCAAACGATGGCCGATCGAACGATCCACACACGTCGTTCAGTTCATCGTCACGCTCCATTTGCCAGCGGCGCGCGTTACGTGCACAGGCGCGCACGTAGAGGAGAAGAATCGGCCGTGGCCGGGTCGCCAGCTGCCTCCAAAATACATAAATTCGAGGCACAAAGGAAGATGGACGAGCGTCGTGTAACTTGTTACCTCTGTATGGGGCGAAAGGGAGACAAGCCGACTAGAGACGCTAGTGGAAGGCTGGACGAGAAGAAGAAGGCAGAGCTCGATGGAAATGCAAAGACGGACCGGGAGCCTAGCGAAGAGTGTTTTCAGACCAAATAAAAACCAAGGAAATCGCAGCTTTCCTCAGAGCAGAGAGAGAGAGAGAGAGAGAAATGGGCCGCCACCGTCTCGAGACGACTTCTCGAGACGTGTCTTCGTTCCCGAAGCTTCTTGCCCAACTATATCCCGTCGTTTCGAGGATTATAGTTCGGTTTGGTACGCTCGATCCTGCAACCGGTTGCGAAAGTAATGGGAGTTTGCGTGGTACTGGTCGTGTAACGAATGTTTTAACGCGGCGAAGGTCGCGTCTGCCTGCCAAACAGGTTACAGGGTGAAGCGGAGGGAAGGGACCGTGTAGTGGATGTCGGAGAAAGGCGAGGGAAATGGCCCTTCAAGCTTCGAGCCTTCGAAAGTTTCCTTCCTTGGCGCGTTAAAAGTTTGATGAATGCCAATGGTCCTTTTCAAGGAGCGCGATAGTGTCTGGCTCGAATTCCATTTGTGGGGAGAAGGTGAAGCGTCGTTATCGACGGCCTTGACTTAACGAGACACGTTCCCGAGTGTCTGACTACCGTAGGGACGTTTCTACTTTCGCGGATTGTTGTCCGGCTGCTATTGAATCTGCAGTGAAATTATTCTGTCCACACGAACTCGTCCAGTGTAAATACAGTGATGGATAAGAGGAAGTTTAAAAGACCAGTGCGACGGTTTGACAAGAGCAACGAACATTTATATACATCACAAAATACATAAATGTTACTAATGTTGGTAAAAGAAATTTCTTTTCTTTCGTCGCATTTGGTTCGATACATTGAATATTATACTATGCAGCAACAGACACGTTCATTTCCTCTTCTGGACAAGGAAATCACTATTGATATTAAAAAGTGTAGTTAGTATTGATACATGTATTTCACACTATGAATCCATTTAACCAGATTTTATCGAAGATTTTCCACCGCTGTATAATCAGAGCTTCGTACAACTCGTTTCTTTGCACAACTTGCTGTACTTTACAAGTGCGAGAGATTCGTTTTACATTTCGAGAATAATCCGCGATTAATTTCGCGATCCGCGATCGCGGCGGAGATCCTCGCATGACCCATTAACAAACGCATACTCGTTAATATTCCGCCATCACACTCAATAACGTTCCACTTTCCCCTAACTAACCTCCTCCTCTCGCCGATGCAAACGAAAACTCATTTGTCGCGTGAAACGCGACATCGATCACTGTGTCTGCCTCTTTTACTCGCAATTTTTTCCGCTCGACCGTGCTGCGTCTACGATCCACCCTCTCACCTCGTGCATTTTAACGCCACCCTTTCGCCTTGGGAGTGTGGAGGCGAAGGAGAAGGTGGTGTATGTCCTCCGGCATAACAAATACGTGGACGTGTCCCCGCGTGCCGATGCTGTCCATTAGCCACGCGCGCGAAGCTCGCCCTCCTGGAACGTGACGTAATGAGGTAATACTTAAATTACGTCGCCACGTGCGATGGCAGAGTATCGACAGATACACAGAGAGAAAGAGAGAGAGAGAGAGAGCGGCAAGGCCTCTGGCATGGAAAGCCGTCGGCGAACAGGCAGAACTAGGCCGCAAACAATGGCCCCTGTCTCTCGTTAACGACGCCACACCGGCGTCTGCTGCAGCATCATCTAGCGTAGTCCTGGCTGCACTGCGGCGAGCCTCTCGGTGTGCGTGCCGCGACTATCGAGTGCGCCGCGCGATATCGAAACGAAGACGATCGCGTTGTAATTCGGAGGTGTGATTTGGATTTGGTGATCTGTCCATCTTGGAAGAGAATTTCGGGATTGCTGATTCGTTTCAATCTCGATTGCTCGAATGTCGATGGAAGTGGGGCTGGAAGTGTGAATGGGTTACTAACAAAGTGATTGGTTGCCGGATGGTAGTTTAACTGAACGATAAATCGTACTATAATATTACGTTTAAAAGTTATTAAACAGTTCTCTGATTGTTTCGGACGGAAGTGTTTCATTTTGGCAGGTAATCGTGCAAGAATTCGTGCTCGATTTTTTTAGAACACTGTAAAGAGACGCCACGAGAAAGGAAAAATAGAGAGAGAAAGAGAGAGAAGTTAAGCCGTGGAGCTCGAGAGAAAATTCCGAGCATTAAATATCTCGTATCGGCTGTGGTGCACGTTAATCCGTCGGATTTACGGAGATGAACCCGATGACAAGTTCCCGTGGTACGTGTCCCAGTGCAGCCAGCCATGCGTTTCAAGCGGAATTCCTCGGAAACCTTTCCGTCCGCGTTCCATCGGCGCAGGTAGCGTCGGCGAACTTCCCATGTGCTGGCTGCATTGAAACGCGCGCGACTTCGTCATTTTCCCCCCGTTTAATATGCGATGACGTGCCGACAACCAACCGCTAACTCGCGAGTAGACGCGGTTCGTAACGTGTCAGACCGAGCCGCCGCGCGAAACGAAACGTTATTATTCTGTGCCATTCGCCTTCTATCGCGCGAATTATTTCCTTGGCGGTGAGAAGCGCGACATCGATGAACCGAAATCGAGTATATTTCGCGACGATTATTGTGACGATATAAAGCTGGAAGGATCTTTGGATTCTGTTTGTTTCTTTTTCTTTTTTTTTTTTTTTTTTTTTTTTTTTCATTTTTCGTTGGTGAAATTGAATTTAACTGGAAAATTGCAGCGTTTCGCAGTCGAGGATTTTTATTGATATTTCATCGCGGAAATATTTCATTACGCGTACGCTCGTGATTTGTCGAGTTAGAGGTTGCAACGAGATTTTTATTCAATCGAGTGAAATTCGCAAAATCGAGGGAAACGAAATTAACGACGGAGTAACGTTTTGTAATTTCTAGTGAAACGTATCTCCGGCTGTGTTCGCAACGGTATAAATATAATATAATTGCGCGAGAATCCGTGCTCTGATTATAACCGGTAGACTTCTTTATAACTTGATTAAATTTTACGTCGACTAGAACGACGTAATTTACAAACGCTTTGATGGTAAAATTCAAATAATTACGCGGCATTGTGTATTGAGAATAATGACAATGTTCGTAATTGAGAACTTCAACGATGTTTAAATCACGTCAGTTTCAATCACGCGAGAAAGTCATTTGGTCGATTGGCATCTTTCGGCCATTTTCCGTAGAATTTTCACAATTGAATTCGGGAAGCTCGAATTGTTTTAAACGCCGTTGAAAATTCGGTAGTTCTCGTTTAACGTATCTACCGTGCGTACAGCGAATGTAGAACACGGGCAGCGTAATGAGATTCGCACAATTGTGTTAGTTAAGACCGTCTTTACAATTCGAACCGAAGCAAAGAGGTTTAGCGTGGTAGTTGCTTTGACTCTGCAGCTCATTTATAATTACTATCGCGGGTATTCGTTTTAATTTGCTAACTAAACCGATTTTACTGAGCGGCTAACTTCTGCTCGCGTTCCACCGTACTGTACGTTCTAGTTTGCTACTTTACCAATGAAAACACTCGCGGGGAGACTCATTGACATGAACGAACAAGAGACTTCACGTACGGGAATCCTCTTATCGCCTCGCGTATTTAGCGTACTTTGCGCTAAGTTGTAATTCAGTTCTTAATTTTCTCTGGATACTTGCTGAATAAAGAATATAGGAATCTGCAATGAATTTAATTTCTGTTCAAATAGATATCGTGAGATTTTATTACGAAATATACACCACACGTGATGTGTATCAAGTTTCCCAAAACTGAAAGAAACAAAGTTCTTAAAGAGGTACGATAATCTGAGGCTGCAGTTAAAATTTCATCGAATTCATAATTTGTTTGATCGTTTTGAATTCGAGTTGCATTTTCCCCACCCAAATCTATCACATCTCTACACATTCGAATTTTCAATTTGACCGAGATTTCCCAGTAACTTTAAAAGAGAGTAGCTTGACAGAGGTAAAAAAGAAAAAAGGCTGTACAATCTCGACGATCTCGGTAGAAAATCACGAAAGATCCAGAGAACCCGGAACGAAACAACGACGAAAGAAACAGAACGATCGAAAGATCGTGGCGCCGTTGCTTAGGGTCAGGCTATAGCGATTTGCCGGCAAACTCGAAACCGCATAATAGCGCATGGTCAAGTGATACATCTCGCCAGAGGACTGTCCTGTATAATGCGGCGAACTATTAAGGCATTCCAGGCAAGTCTTGCGCGTGTATTTTAATTAATGACGGCCCATACATGGCCGCGTATAATTTCGTCCTTCTGGTTTTAGTGGCACCACAAAGAGAGAGAGAGAGAGAGAGAGAGAGAGATTCTCTCTCCAGTGCTGGTGTGCACTCTAGCCGGATTACAGGCAACATCGATAGTCGATTAAGTTTAAGTCGACCGCTGCATCAACCCCTCCTAACCCTTTCACGGCCACTGTGCTCACTCTGTGGCCGTGTAATTACGCGTCGCGATCCTTAGACGATGCGTGCAACCGCGCAGAAATCGAGACAGACAGAGAGAGAGAGAGAGAGAGAGAGAGAGAGAGAGAGAGAGAGAGAGAGAGAGAGAGAGAGAGAGAGAGANATAATCGGCGATGCCTGATAAGAAAGGCATCAAGCGAAATGGCAGAGCAGCAGGAGTGGAAAGGGAAGAAGGACTATAGCGCGAAGAACCAGTCCGGCGAGTTCGACTAATTAGCGGGGATAATTAGAAGTCGATCCAGCACCGTGGAAATTTTCCGTTCGTTGTCTGTAATCGTTTCCGAATCGACGTGCAACCGCGATATCTCTGTCTTCAGCCGGTTAATTACCACGGCTGCGGTAGTGATGCGGAACACTCGCGTTTCTAATCGCGTTCCAGACACCGTGTGATCGACTACTCTGACACGTTGCGCGAAGCGAGATATTCGATGACGCAAAAGCGGATTCTGACAATATTTAGCGTTATAAAACGTTCATTTCCCTTTATATTCAACAAGTAAAAGTCTGCGGTTCAACGTTTTCTGCGATATTCTACGATGCACGTGCGTTTGTTTTTCTTTTTTCTCTCTCTCTCTCTTTCTCTCTTTCTCGCCGCAGTTTCAACCGTCTGATCCGCGACTCGTATTCTCGGCGAGCCGAAGTCGATAGAGGCAATCGAGAATATCCGGCGCTTCATCAAAATTCCATATTCGCGGGAATCAGCCTGCGGCGACCACCTTGAACCGACGCTTGCATCTATAAACAGACTGGCGCGCAAGTGTGTATACGTAGATACAAGAAACGACACTTCACCCAGGCGATTTATTTATAGGCGCCACGCCTATAAAGCTTCTTCCTCGAGGATTTCGTCGCGTCGGAGATAAGACGACACGTAAAAAAAAAAAGAAGGAAAATACCAAGGATAGATGGCAGCCATCGTTCGATGATTTGTAAATTAGCACTTGTTCACTTCGAAAGGCCTTGCTTCTCTCTCTCTCTCTTTCTCTCTTTCTCTCTCTTTCTCTCTCTATCTGTCTATCTACTTTGACGTGCTTAAGAGAAATCTCTGGAATTTCGCTGAATGCAAATATTCTTAGAACGTAGAATTAATCCCTCGTCTCTTTGAATTGTATAGCGGAATTCGTCTCGTCGAGTTTATGGGAATCGAATGAATTCCAGTCGGTTACCACGGGGCACGGAGTGTTGTTGTACTTTGGTAATTGTAGTTGAGAGGATGTTCGCGGTTTGTACAGAGTGGAATTGGTTTAATATCTTCGGGGTTCGTCCAACTATTTTAACGAACGAGATTAACACGTAACTGTGTACGTTTTGTAAATGTAATATACATCGTACATCTTGGCTACTAGATACATTGTCACTAGCTTCCTTAGAAATAAACGAGTAGCGAGTATTTGAAATTTTTATTCGCAAATTGTAGAGATGAAACCGCACATTATATTATATCGTTGGATGCATTTCAATTTACATTAATATGTACGTGATATTTAACGAAAATACTTAGACTCGATTAATTGCTAAGTGAATGCCACAACAGGCACACGAATGATCAACTATTTTATATAGTCACTGCACGATATAACGAATTCGTAATTAGTACGAAGCAAAAGAGAAAACATCGATGAAATAGGAAAATTGTTAGTCGGACAGCGAATCTGTAATTAGCAAACAGCAAAAGAAAAATATCGATAAATGGTCGGAACCAGTTGGCCGGAATGTAACAGGGGTGAGAAAGAGAGAGAGAGAGAGAGAGAGAGAGAGAGAGAGAGAGAGAGAGAGAGAAGGTTTCTCGAAACGTTCCGGAAACCGGCAGCACGGGGCCGGCAACGACGCCTTACACTCGCGGCCAGAATATCAAATAGGACCGATAGCGGAGACAGTCGACCATGTAAGATAAACGAGCCAATATGGTCCGTGACACTCGCTAACTGCTGGATTTAGTGAGCTCGATAACCGATAACTTTCTTATTAAGTCTCCAGTGCTGGGTTCGAGTTATCGGGCGCACTCGGGTTTCGTACGAGGGATGGAACGACCGTTGCTCTTCCTGAATTTATACGGTGCTCGCCGTTACACGCGTGAGTTGAACGAGTCGAATCGCGGTTCTAGAAATCGTGTGCTAGAAACCACCGCCGCCGCCCTCCGGAATCGTTACTCGTTTCAAAGAAATTAATTTCGCGGCCATTGGGGAAAGTTTCCCGACAAACTTGGACTTGAATTCTTGAAGAGGCTGTTGGATTGAATTTCTTTCGCGGAATTATAATTCGTTCGGACGGATGTTCACTCGCCTAAGAATCGATGGTTCTTTGTCATTCGAGCAATATAGTGTTGAAATCAAGGAGTTGGTATTTTTGAAAGAAATTAAATTTGAAAAAATCGGGGTTGGAAGTAACTAGAGATAAATGTTTCAAAATGTACATTAAGCGTGAGCATTAATGCAAATGTTGCGACAAGGATGAAAATTTTTATCCCCGGTTAATGCGAACGTTGACACTTGCACAACTGTCGTAAAAGGTTTCACAAACCGCTAATGCTTGTGGCTGCGTTTTGTGCTGAAAATGAGATTTTAATAAAAAATTCCGAGCATAATTGAACAATAGCAAATGCGTTGAAGAATACAAAATAACCCAGAAATAGGGATGAATGAAAATTGGAACAGCCTTCATAAATAGTCTATAGCACTTAAGGGTTAAATAAATAGTAGGTGTATGAATCAAATAATATAATGTGTAACATTTAAAAATTTAACAAGTGTAACTTGCAATTTCTAATCAAATTATAACGTAATACGAGACAATTGAATTAGTTTCGATCCCGGCCCATGATTATCTCGCATCTTGATATTATAACCCCCATAATCCCAGATTAAACATGATAATTCAACGTGCTACACCAAAGCCTCCCCTTTGAGCCTTTCTAATACAGTAACAGGAAGTCACTTTGAAGTCACATTGCCGACAGTTCGCTAAGAACAGTAAAGTCGAGCAACGAATCGAAAGAGCGAGCAAAGGACTTGTCGCCGATAATTAGAGCTCAGTTAGCCGAGGAGTTTTAACGCAAATCGATTTCCTTGCAATCATCCCGTCTTCGTGGCTCGAACTATACTCTTCGCGTTCGTGATCACCAGAAAGTGAGAAAGGGAGGAAATCGCGCGAGAAACCATCGGCGTCGCCTTGAAAATCTCACGTCGTTTCGCATGCATGGAATTTTATTCCGTGCCACCGTATATATAAATACAATTTCCGACGAAGTAGTCGTCTCTATTTATTTTTCCTACGTGAATATTAATCCTAGAACGACTGAAATACATTATTTCTCTCACTTTGAACGATCTCGTGAAATCGTCTATTTTCAGCTGTGCCTTAATCTTTCCCCACTTTCTCGATTTTCGATTGAATAATTTCATCTTGAGACTTTCGTTCTGCTTGCGTCGAATATAGTAATTCCAGAAAAAATGTTCGCTCGGTGTAAATTCCGAAATTGTACAAAGGTGAAATCGTCGAAGTTTGATACCTCGAAATGTATAAACGGACGTATTTCCACCGAAGACATAATAAACACCGCGTGTTCTGTCTATCAGTTGAAAGCTCAGTCTTTTGTAGGATAGAAAGGATAGAAAGAAGAAAGTATCAGGTAGCTGAAAAAAGTGGAGAGTGTCTCGGAGGTCTGGGCTGGGAAACCGCTCCTCTGGTAAACACCGTCTTCATAACTTCTGTTCCGGCGAGTGGCTCGAGTGGATCGAAAATAAGTTTCGCGCTTGAGGGATGGAGTGGTGGACTGGCCGACCTCGTGAATGTTTCACGACGAACTTTCTTTCTCTGCTGGTATTTAGTCTCACGGCCCTCTAACTTCCAGGAAGCAAGTTATTAATCCGCGAGTAGTCAATCCACGTCTCTTGCCTCTCTTTCTCTTCCTCTCTCTCTCTCTCTCTCTCTCTGACGTGCTCACGATCACGGACCATTGTATTCGTGCTCGTGCAATTACATCCCGTGGCCCGTTTCAGTCGGTTCGGTTCGCGACTTTTCGTCCTCTCTTCTCAGACCGGGCCCCGCGTGCAAGCGCCGCGGATGGCCACTCGATCGCGTAATTTCATCCCCCGTGGCTTTCCGCTGCTGTTCCTACCGGCGGTAAAAATCCAACTCGCGGGTCGGAAAATTGAATTTCGGCCGTGAGTTGCACTTCTTTCGACGTTTGAAACAACGATGATGAATACGAAGTCAAGTGGGGGGAGCCTCTCTCGATTAAAAGTTCTTTTGTCAAGTTGTTAGCCGACTGGAGCAGAGTGAAATGAAAATTTTTAAATTTCTTCCTCCACTGTCGAGGAACCGTCTTAGATTCGAGAGTGCGATGCTTTCATCAACATCAAGCGAATTCTTGGAATTCCTTCTGTTAAAGTTAGAAAATCGAATTTGATAGTATGAATTGGGCACTTGGGGAAAGAGTTGCAAATGTGCAACGTTGATCTTCAACCTCTGACTCGAATCGATTCATTACCCAGAGACTTTCACGACTATTCAATTAATAATTATTAAATACAAATTGATCTTTTAATAGAATATAATAATCAACAAATGACAGATCTACGAATAATGAAATTATTCAAAAGATAGAGATCAGTAGATCAAGATTACGAAGCTAACGTAGTCGTGGTTCTAGGTTGAAAGCCTAGAAAATATCTGGCAGATATCTCACCAACGAATGAGAAAATCTAATAGAAAAAGAAAACGCGGCGCGATTGTTTCTATTTTTGTTAGAGATCAAACTGTCTCAGAGAAATTCCAGTCAGCTGATGGGAGAAGCGTCTCGCGAAGGGAAGAACTAGCTCGGTGAATGATCGATCGCGCTAAGAGTACAACCATGTTGTTTCACTCGGTTTGTGATTGACGTTTTCAGAGTAAATGGGATGATGCT
This sequence comes from Frieseomelitta varia, assembly GCF_011392965.1. NCBI lineage: Eukaryota > Metazoa > Arthropoda > Insecta > Hymenoptera > Apidae > Frieseomelitta > Frieseomelitta varia. The sequence goes on from NW_025110575.1 coordinate 101,942, forward strand.
CGGTTGCGGCTCGATTCTCGCCACTGAAGGGGATATCGAGCCCCTTGCCCCATTTTTCCCCGTTTATCTTCGCAACCAAGCAAGCGTTTGTTTCGATACAACGAGAAGTTTTCGTGCTCGTAGGAATCGCGGTGAACGAAAACCGATAGTTGCTGGTTACCGATTAAGCTTATCGGCGCCGTGTTAGCCACGCCGTTTGTTCATTGTTCGATGGTTCCCCCCCGTCGATTCGATCGCGCGAGTCAAAATGCTTTGCGAAGCGTTCTTAGGAACCAGTTCCGTCCTCGGTACGTTGGTTCAAGGAAATAGATACGAATTATTTTTTCTTCTCGTCGATTAACATCAGTTAATCCACAGTCGAAATTAATATCCAAAACAGTAATCATCTGGTAGAGATGATTATTGTGAATTAACTGATATTGGAACAATTAGAGATTTTCACTGATTTTCAATATTTTCAATTTTTCAGAAAATTCAGAAATTTTCAATGAGAAGCACAAGATTCTGTCCATATGTTTCACGAGAAAAATTATTCAAACGTCTCTGAAAATCCACCGTTGTAAATCGAATGAAATCTGATCATCTAACAAAAGTATGCACGTGGATATACATTTATATTTCGAATTCTGGAACATTCGTTGCATAATGTCACAATAGTTGCGAAGTAGGTGAACAATATCCATCTTCTTCGTTTTAAAGTAACAAATTCAAGGGGAGAGTTGACAGTCGGGACAAATGAATAGTTGTCGATTTACTTGGGATCGAAGCTCCTTTATTTCGATTGGCCAACAATTGGCCGCAAATTGAGCACTGAAACAAGACAACAAAGCCGTTTACTTTCCCAGACGAAGTTTTATCGTTCACCCAGAACTTCTAATCCCGTTTGTTTGGCCAAGCCTTGAGAGAGCCACAGACATATCCGGCAGCTCGTCGACTAAAGTTTCGATGTTGCTCCGCCGCGAAGAAAAGAGAAGTTCTTCGAATTTCGCGTGGACGGTGTGCATTTGACACCGTACGCTATCGGTTTTCGGCATTTTTCGTCGGACGAGAAAGCCAACATCATCTGCAGGATCTTCGTTATAACGGAAACGATTGGAGAGACTCCCGCTATTATATCTCTGTATCGATCTGTCTACAGAAGAAACTTCTATCGGGAGAGAGATTGGAAAGAAATTCCTTGTCCTTTGAATTCTGTCTGGTCTCGCGAGGATACTGGAACGTATGTAGAAACTTTCGACGAATATAATTAACTTTGTGTAATTAATTAATTTTAATTGGTGAAGTCTGTCGTGTGTATATCAGTAAAATTTCAAACACGTCTGAAACCAGGTATTTAAAATCAGGTGTTACAGCCCTACATTTCGTTTAAGCAATCAATTATCTGCGTATCAATTAAGCTTCGGTATTCATCGTATTTGATATTTATTACGTGCTATACGTGACTGTTCAGGCATAATTTTTATTCGTGTGTATGCGTATGTAGTTATACATTATTAGATTTTGTACAAATTTTACCAGTACAGTCGTGTTAGTCATTTGTCATTATAATAGTGAAATTCCAACGTTCAGGTGTATAAATCGGTTTTCTACGAGAGTATTTGAAGATTTACCATAGAAGAAATAAATTGAAAATTTCAACAACTACAATTGTGATTGTACGAGTAAAATTTGAAGTCAATTTAAAAATATAGAAATTACAAGATATTGTTGGTCATTGAATGTTGAGTCTTATGAAAATACTTCTCTGATTTTCAGCTCTCGTTACGGCTTGCTGATGAAATTTACAAACTTTTGAAAGATCACAATTCGTATTGTAAGAAATTGAACAGAAATAAAATTCCTCCACGATGAATGTTCAAATACTTTTGCGAGCCACTGTGAAATACGTCATAAATTTGTCGGCTTACCGTACAATACTGACAAAATTACCAAAGTTCTGCATATTGCAACGCGTGGAAAAGTTTTCAACGTCAAGTGTTAGCGTGTCGGGGTAATACAACGACGTAAGTGTAAATTTATTTTTCTACGAAACAGCCACAGCTCACGGTATAACTGGATAATCTCTCCGAGCCTCTGAGCAACGGCGTACATCAGCAACTTTCGCTAAATCAATTTATTGTCCTCGCTGCGTGACGTCGCGATACAGTTTCAAACAGCCGGTAGTGGCTGTAATTAAATGAGAATTTCTGTTGAAATTATATCGAAAGTTGGAAAGTTCGTTTCCCTCTTGGCGTCGAATGAAAGTTGATGAAAAATTCAAAGGAACGCGAGAGAGAGGCTTGATACGGCGACACGCTGGCTGCGCGCTCGCGTGAACAGGTGACGCCGTGAGAGTCGATAACTGATTCGATACTCCTCCGGCTGCTTTCTTTCCAACGCTCTTCTCGATTAAAAACATCTCCAGGATTAAAGGAAGCTAATCCATCCGGTGGAAAGTGACACAATTTCCTACGATCGTCGTACGTGTATTTCCTTCGATGTCTATCGCTCTTTGCTTACCCTGCGGGATGATCTCGATCGGCTTTCCGTTTCCGCAAACATTTGCTCAAGTACGAAGGTGTTCGAAAATTTCGACCCCCGCCATATTAAATTCGGAGATCTCTTTTTTTCAATAATCGTTGAACGTTCGATAAAGTTTTTTCAACTATTGTGTCTACCGTTTTGTTAATTGTTTCTTGTTAGGAAATTTACATAGAAGATTTTTCTCGATGATATTAGAAGCTTTTGATTTTTGACAATCGATGGACAAGATTTTTTAATTCCGAGAGATTTTGTAGTATTTCATGTTTGTTCGTGGTTTTGTGATTTTTCTCATCAGAAATGTTACGTGAAAATTTGTCGGCGATTGTCTTCATATCGAGGACAAGATAGAATTAATTTAAGCAGCTCCGAAGCCTAAGAGGGGACGTAGAACTCGCATCAAGGTCCTCGTAGTTACGATCCACCGTCCCTTAAGTACCATCCTCACGTGCAATGTTCTTCAACGATGGACTTATACCAATTACTAGGAATCTCCAACGAGCTGCCACTCGTGCTTTCAACCTCCATTAAATGGCCACTGAGCTGCTCCTCCGTGCTAACGTAAAATAAATACACGATGTATTAAAACCTCGTGACCTCGTGAGACGATTCGAGATTCTAATACCACTGAAAGCACTAGGAATGTTTTTTTTTTCATCAAATTCCTCTCTCCGAGATTTTTTCGTCCAACGACGAAGAAAAAATTTATTAACCTCGTGGAGAGAAAATGTGTTGAAAAGTAACATGAAATAAAATGTACCCGCGGATTCTCGCCTCGTATGTTATGGGAGTTGTGTAAGATTCACGTCATGCATATGAAATCGCGGATTTAATTCTGCGGTCTTTGTGAAGCATTCTTTCCTGCACTTCGTCTTAAAACAAAGAAGACTCTGACACAAATGTCGCGTTACTTCTCGAAATCTTTTTCCTAGATTCCACGGGAGTAATGACGTCAACCTAATACAATGTATAGTCTATGAATAATTACTGCAAATAAGCGATGACATCGGTGAAAATTTATATTCTCATGAACACCAGCACTCTGTATACTTTTTGCATAATGCGCTTCGATATTTCCTAGTTCTTAGCAAATATATATTGCACGAGCGAACTCCTGTTACTTGAGGAAACGAGAAATGAGAATATCTGTCGCAACAGTGATACAAAAAACGAAACGAATACGCTCTACTTGAGGGAACAAAAGAGAAAATTATATCGTCTGGAAAACAGTATCGACGAAGGGAAATTCAAGTGCAATTCCAGAGCAGTCGAACTTCCGCGTCAGTCCAGAACGAAAGAAGCGAGTCGTAGCCAATGCGAAAGCTCTTTTCAGAAACAGGCTGAGATTCGAGCCAAGTTCGTGTCGCAATTTCACCGATCGTGCCCCTCTGTCCGTTCGTCTATTTAAATTAAATGGAACGCGTTCACGTGTGTACAGAGAAAGAGAGAGAGAGAGAGAGAGAGAGAGAGAGAGAGAGAGAGAGAAAGGAGGAGGGTGGCCGACCATGGAAACTGGCCTGAGATCGTAAAGCATCGAATCAGAACGATCAGGCCAGATTCCAGGAAACGGTTGCCGGTCAGTGAACTTTCATTTCGTAACGCAAACGAAATCAGCCGGTAGCATCGACGTTTGCATGACTAAACAACCGGTTCAATTTCCTTTCAACAGCGTGGCTGCAACAAGGAGCACCGGCCCTCCTTTTTATCTTCTTTTCTTTTTTTTTTTTCGTCGTTCGTCCCTTCACGCCGTTTTTCCTCGCGACAGAAGATTGTTGAAAGCTCCGCGCGTCCACGTTTCGATCGTGCTCGCAGCAGAAATGGGATCAATCCCAATACGTACGTACGAATCGGAGTCGATTTCGATATCTAAGTTTCGTTTCGAATTTTATTTGAAAATAAAAATGTTCCAACAAGTAGATAGCTGCACGAAACGTAGATACGAAACAGTGGGTACACACAATTTCGAGTGCACAGCTACTCGAAAGAAGAACTCGTTTCAACGAGCACGTGTTAGATAGATGCTGGTGCTTCTAGAAAGAATCGAATCTAGTTGCAACGTGCTCGATCCCATTTCGATCCAGCAGCATTTCGGGTTTATTTGCGAGTATTGTTTTCACTTGGTAGAATTACTCGAAACTATCCCGTTTAGATTCGATCGTACTTGCAAGACTACCGATGGAAATACTTATGAGAGATAGGAATGCAACGATTGAAGGCTCGAATCTACTTACGAGGCACTCGACCCTATCTCCATTACTAATCCCCTTTTACTTTCTCTATCAGCGCCATTCTCTTTGGCGAGTGCAAACAACGCGGCCAGTATTAAGTTCGGCCGATTCCACCGAATCGTAACGATTCATTGTGGTTGTTTCGTTACACGATGTTTCGATCTTCGAAACGATTCTCTGAAATTCTATTTCCTCTTTTCTCTCTCTTTTTTTTTTTTTTTTTTGTTTTTTTTTTTTTTTGTTTGAAAGTTGCGTTCAATCTACTCTAGTTCGATCTCGATTGACAATACAATAGGCACGGGTTACAAGATTTAGCCGCGGCAACGACTCGGTCAAGCAGAATCCCAGCAGACAAAGCCAAGAAGCCGGCTGTTCACTCGACTTCTCTCTCGCATCGATCGTCCTCGATCCTCGCCGGTGGAAAACGTTCGGCAAATATTTATCGTCGATTCCACCGTCGGCCCTCGTTCCGTGCGCAAATGTTATTTAATATTTTTCCTCGCTGGTGGAATATCGCTTAGTCGTCTGGTGAAGAACGAACCGGCAGACTCTGTTTGGCGTGTTTGACGGCCTGGGATGAGAACGAAGACGAGAAATAAGAGATAGAGGGAGTTTGAGTTCCCGGCGGAGAATGTTTCAACGGCAGATCGATTTTCGTCTCGCGGAGATTGAACGGTTGAACTGTATCGGCAATCCTGAAATCATCGATACAGCCGCCGGCGTGTCGCGCGATAAAGCCTTTTCTCTTACTGTCGACGGCTGTTTGAACGTTGTTTCTCGCTGCTCGTAGATAAGGAATCGTAGTGTTCCGTGACGTTATCGTGCGACTCCTCGTGCACCGGAAGATTCCTTTTTGCTCAGATTATGTTGTTTGATCCCTGCTGACCGTTCTTAAATCGATTAGATCGAGCTGTGTTGCTCCTTTTCTTGATTCGACGCACAGTTCGGGATATCTGGCCGATCTAGCTAGTCAAAAGGGGAATTTTTTTACACTTTACGATGATTTACATTTCATAAAATTCTTGGAAAATTCGAAATACCTCGCCGAACCCGAAATATCTGTTTTAAATTTGCAGAATAATAAATTTAGATTAAATTATTAGTAAAACTTTTGTTCCGAATAGGCAAAAATAGTGGATTTTTGGGAATTTACAAAGAATGCTTAATATATAAGTATATAAATTACTTGTTAGAATATTTACTTATTACCGAGTTTACATTTTTTTTAAATTCTATCCTACGAAAATGAAAGAAACTTGCGCATGTGTCCGCGATCTAGTTTTGAAAAAGAGAAGATTTATTTTTGACACGTTGAAAGACGTTCGATCGAAGGTTTCGGCTCAGGATTTTAATTTTAAATTGCAGCAGTCGAAGTTGATATTCGTTAACATGTGTTCCGATAGAAATAATACCCGAACACGGAATTACAACGCGAACTCACGTGAAAATCGCTGGATCGATGCATCGGAACGTGTTTTACACGCCATTCTCTCGTCTCGCTAGGATAAATTGGGTTTCAAAAATTGTTAATGTAAGTTCCGATTAAACGTTCGTCGACGTTTGCTTTTCGTCCCGTTGGAATTTCCACGCGAGCATGATTGAACGTCCGCTCGATTTTTGGCGTTAATTGCGCAATCGAATTACAATCGGAAATGACGAGGTCCGTTGAGCGAACGTTAACGCTAATGATCGACGATACTTTTCCACTTTAACCGTGCCGCAACCGTGTCATTAGCGCAATGAACTGTGGTATAAATTTGCAAATGCCGATGGAGAAAAATACACGGTCGTTGCATGAATTATCGATACATTAATCTGTGAAAACTATCGTCAGAGAGAATCGCGTTAATTCTATCGTTGAATTTATTCATTGTAACGTACATCCACATACATCCGAGAATTTGAAATATTTCACAGGGGACACAGCAAGGATTTTCAACATTTCATAAACGTTGATTTATTTTGCTCTGAAAGAAAACAAAAAAACGATGATGTTTTTTTCATTTTCCCTTACTGTTGGAAATATAAACAAATCGAAACAAGGAATCACGATGTCAACTGGTAAATTAAAACGTTGCGAGATATGTTTTTAACATTATTACGATCAGAGTGGATTTCATTCATTTCGTTACACACGTAGCAATTATCCATTCATTGTCTCGTTTTTGTTTGCCTGTTACTATTAAACAAACGTAAAGAAAAAACGATCGATAATCAAAAAGAAGGTGGCGTAATTTCAATCAGTCAGAATTGATTTCGCAAATTTATCTAATTTCCAATTTAAAATGTAATTGATAATTTATTTATTCCGTTCAACGTTTTCAACGTTTGAAATTTGACGGACGCGCGTGGACTTTCGCGTCCGATTTCTACCTCATCCGCCTCGTCGAATCGAAGTTCGTAATCGATATATTTTTCGGCGTATGTTAGAACAGAGAGGGAGCGGTAAATATCGAGAAATTACAACCTCCGCCGAGCTTTGCCGCACGCCGTTTATTTTCATTCACGGTTAAACAAAGCGACGCGACACACGGGACAGCATGGTTGGGCAAACTTTTCAGCGGGTTTTTTCGGCGTGTCGCCGCGATTTGCCACGAAAACAGCTCGAGACGCTCGTTTTTTCGGTAAATATATGGGCGCGCGTCAAGCGCGAAACAGCACGGCAAATATTTCGCGCGTTTCCACGTGTCGTCGTCGCGGCCAGGAAATCTGTTTGCCCTCCCCACTTCCGGTGATCCCGTACCGACAGATTCGAAACAGATACGCGACATGCTAATTCGCTGGCACCGCCAGCTATCCTTCACGATTCTATTTGCTCGAATCGAGTCTCGATCGGTTTACGCTCTTATTTCCCTTGTTTCATTCGGTTGTTTTGTTTGGAATAAAAATTCAATAGGAAAAGAAAAGTTGGAAAAGGGAGAAAAAACTGTTCAAGCTTTAGAATTCTTTTATTATTTTTTTTTCCGAGTCGTTCGAGCATTTAAATTTCAATTTCTGAATCTCATAGGAGAATTGATCTTCGTTAAATAGCGGTGACTGTAATTACTCAGATCATTCAGCGTTGGTGTACCAACAGTGTTATAAATTGTTAAAATTTCGGTTCGAATTTCGAAATTTAAATAATGGAAAGATTTTTGGGAAAGACTTGTAGCCAATTTTCGTCATCCTTCTGAATATATGGGAAATAATAATAAATTAGGCACATAGATTATCAATTTATTGCTTTTTTTTTTTAAACGACATTTATCTCAATGTTTGTTACACGTTTATTTATTTCACAGAACGCAAATTAAGATTACCTTTGTTTAATACATCTCGAAGAAGATTCGACACGGTAGTTACATTTAATAGAGGGAAGGTCTTTTTTGTTACACGTTAAACAAAAGGTATTGTTCCCAGTATTTACCCCCTTTTCTTCTTTAGTCGCTGTACCTTTCGCGTTTTATCAAGCGCTTACCTTCTTTTTGGGGTAAACGTTTTGCGCGTAAACGTGTCGACCGTGTGGCCTCGTAATAAAAACGTCATTTTACAGGGAACACGTTCCTAATTGTTTCGCGGTTACTCGAAGGGAAGAGAACGTCGAGAGGACAACGTATGCAAAGAAACGTATGCACGGTTTCGTTTTGGCAATTGTCGTACGTGTTACGAATTTATTCTGCATATTTCAAACGATAGTAAATAACCTCGGAATGAAACTATATACGTGTATCGTTTGAAACGAGTCACGTTTCTCACAAGTGAATTACACTCGAGAATTATCTGGCTTTTACACTCGTGTTTCTTTTCCTTTCCTTTAATTATTTTTTTCCGTCTGTCTGTTTCTCTCTTTTTTTCTTACAGAAAACATAAAAAATTAAACGAACGGAAGTATACTTGCAGCATCTGTCAAAAAGTTAGCGGAGGTCGACGCACGTTGCAAACGGTTTTACGCTTTAGATGTTTGAAAATTTTTAAACGTTCAAAAGCGTGTGGCGCGCGTTTAATTAATCCACGCTCGAATTTTCCTTCGGTCGTATTTTTTCTTTTTTTTTTTTCTATTTATCTTCTTCGCTGGGTCGTCCGTCGTTGCGGTAAATTTCCTCCCCGTCTCCCTTTCTCTTTCTCTCTTTTCGCTGGTCCGCTGAAATAAAAAAAAAAAAAAAAAAAAAAAAAATGGAGAAGAAAAGACGGTTGCTGTAAATTAACGTTTAATTACGCGCCATTTGTGATATCAAGCATTATATTACGAAACGAGGGAACTCGGCTTTCCCGAAATCCAAACTCGATAACACCGACACCGAGTCTCTGATTTATGGTTTCATAAAATTAAAATCGTATCAGGATTAACCAGCCGCGCGGTTCGACGAAATTTTTCGAAACTTGGATCTCGCGACTATCTCGTTCAAACTACAACATTTTATTACTTGTCACATTTTTTCAATGCGCCATTGGAACAATACCAAATTAGTCATCTGTAAGGATCGTTAGTATTTTTATTATAATTTTTAGCAGCTCGCACATGTTAAAATGCACGCGAAAGTGTGTGAAATATTTGAAACAAAGCCAATTTCCATTTGATGAATCTCGTCGTAAAAATGTACAAATGCATAAAAATCTATCGCGATCTAATCGTCAGTTGGCAGTAAACTGAGAACTTTTGATCGATTAACTAATAATCTCTTTCTTCCGAGCAAACGAAGATTCCAGCCAATCGACACGCGAGGTGGCAATCGAATCGAGAGAATTGAATTGTTCTTTCACCCCTTATTTTCATTTCTCGTTCGTCAAAGAGAAATTGAAGTTCTGAAAAGGTAAATGAGGAATTCCCGTCGACACGCGAAGCTTCGTTTCATTCAAACGCTTTCTCTTGTGAATGTTTCCATCCGAGCTTTTTAGTTTCGTCGTCGCATTAACGATAATTTAATTACTACATTAACACGTAATTACACTTTATTGTACTTTATGATTCACGCGGCAGCACGCGTACGTACGTACGTACGTAGGCAGTTACGTTTATTGAGAGAAGAGACGGAGTAAACGCAATTACGTCAGATATCTCGCCGAGTTTCTCATATTTCCGCGAATTTTCGCCAACGTTACCTCCCGAGTCAATTCGCGCTCGTTTCTTGCTTGCTCCTCTCAAAATTCGAGTCCCTGTTCCTTCTGTTCGCGCACGTTCCTTCATGTATTTAACCAACTTACCTCGCCGATATTTCCATGTCAAAGAACGTTCGAAGACCGAACAGTCGTCAGTGCACGATCGTCGAAAACGTAACGCTGAATTCGCCTTGATTGGGAAATCTTCAACGAAGAGAACGCGCCGTTGTCGTCGGACTTTCGTGCTTTTTACGGAACTCGAATAGAAATTTGTTCGATACGCCATGAAATATTTGTCTATTGTATTATTATATTGAATACTTTAGTCTAGATATTTTGCATATCACCGCGCTTTAGTTTTCAGTTCCTTTTTTTCTTTTTCAGCGATTCGTTTTAAAAGTAAGTAATTCTTAACCAGTTGTTTTTATATGCATTTTTATACGAACTTCAAAATTGGACGCATGGGGATGCATGTATTATAAGAATATACATTATATATATCCAAAATATGACACTCGTTGCAATATTTAGTGGGTGGAACAACTATCTGCCTCGGTGCATTTCGGGAATATTTCGTTTCGAATTCCGACACGTTGCTGACAACTTTCATTTTATTATTAACGATGTAATTTTCCCCTGTGATTTTAATATTTTAATATTTGAATACACTCCGGTCTACACACCGATAAGTTCGGTGGGATTATTTTATTCAGTAGATTATTCTGCATCTGCCTGTTGCCTGTCAATTTTAATTGTACAATTATTCAATAAATAAATGTCTTTCTAAGAAATTTACGATAATATCGGTAACATTGTGGCGCTATTACGGTCGATCGTGCCGATGCGGATCGCGCCGCGGGGATTCAAAGACCACCCTCTGGTGATTCTTGCTTCGTGATTATCGTTTCGCGTCGGAGACTGTCGAGCAAAAACGCGTTTTCTACCGAAGCCGGAACACGAGAATGCCAAGGTTTTTCTCGATGACAGAGAAAATGTATTTCGTGCGGTGTTTTCGCTGGATATACGAGGCAATAAGAATAGCCGAGTAGAAAAGAACCGAAAGAATCGACGTGAGTCGATGAGGTGTTATATTTTACCTATATTTTCACCGTGTTCGTACGTTAACTATATATAAATTACAGTCACTGGAAAATGGTTCTTATTCCGGAGTGGTTCTCTTCATATTTTGAATTATTACAATTATCTTCTGACAGAGTTCCCAGTGAGTTGCAAAATGATGAATGATTTATCGCAAAACTCTCGCGACAAATGAGAAATGGTTCGAGAAATTTTTCACCGGCTACACGTTCTGCGAGTAACGGGATAACTGCAAAATGTACTTGCATATATTGTTACATTTCTTTTTATTACTGTATATAATATTTTTTTTATTAATATTATTTATTTCCTTTCTTTTTTTACATATTTTATTATTATATTATTGTTATTGTATTCTACGTTTTATTCTCTTCTTTCAATATCAAACTTTTTAGTATGTGTGAGAAGATAGTAACTAAAATCTAGTATATACCGACCGGAATCATTCGAGAAAACATCAGGTTAGAATTTGATTTCTCTTGGAAACTTTTCAACGATGAAAATCACTATTGATCATAGTTCGATTGGCAGGATCAAATAGACGATATTCTTACTAGCAACTGAAGCTGGATTTCATAACGCTCTTTCTGAGAAATTCACGCTCCTAGCAAAAATTTGTTTGCGGGATGAAAATCAAGGGGAATTCCATCGAGCCGAGTTTTCACCTGAACGAGACGGCGATTTTCCATCCGAGAATTTTCCAAGACGCGTTACACCTCCTGATAAAGAAACGGTTTAGTAGTAATGATCGAGCCGCGAAGACAACTCGCATTAACCGATCGTTCCCGTTCTCGTTACCGTTCTCGTTTTGTAAAAAGCACTCCCGCGCGTCGGAACGTTCATTATCTTTCGTTTCCTGGCGCGCGAACAACCAGAGATTCCGCGCTACCGAGTTTCATAATGCGATTTGTAATTAATGAACCAGCGATCCCCCCGGTTTCCTTGCCTCCTCCTCTATCGTATCCGATCTGGAAGCGCAGTTCGCACGACGATCCAGTAGCCAGCAATTCCTTGAAACTACGGACTGCCTACTCGCGATTATTGTCGGCTCCGCTGCAACCAATAAGACTGTTATTTTACGTTCAGACTGCTTTAACGAGCGGCTGTACAAGGGGGAAAAAGCATTCTCTCTATCGTTGCAACGATCCTCTTGTAAAAATCCGCGCAAACTGAAGGACCGATTTGTCGATTTTGTGGTTCTGTGAAATGATACGACGTTGAGTTGTTGTTGGCATCCATTTCTCGATAAAGTGAGATTTTTTTTTTTAATTATTGTTACAACTTGTTGACAAAGTACTTGTTCTTTTTGGACTTGAAGTCATTCAAAAGATGAGATTACACGTTGAAGTCAAAAAAAGAGTTCCAGGTACAATTTGGATGAATTAAATGTCTTGAAATTTCCAGCTTCAACGTCGAGATGAAATTTGGATAAAAATCGTTCGATTCTGACGAGGATTCATCGCGCGGAGCATATAAATTGATTTTTGTCTGAGGCGAGTTTACAGGAGAGAAGCATTTAACACGCGGACGTTTACGTGAGCGTGACGTTAACGCGATCGTAAAAACGTCGATGCAACGGGAACAGGTGGCAGCGTTCAAAGAGAACATCTGGCCGATTCCGGGGACCGGCCATCGATGATTTATCTCGGCCTGTTAACAAGTTCAGCTAATAAAATTAACACGTTTAATCGTGCCTTTCGAAACACAGTGGCTTGCGAAATTCATAAATAATCGAAGCTTCGCGCGACCCATTATAAATGAAACACGAGCCTAAATGTCTCTGTAAATGATCGAAATTTAAAACGAGAGAAAAATTACTCGCGGCGAATTTAAAGTTGTCTTTGCGATCGTGTGTATTCATACATTTTTCTCGAAAAGTTACGAAGAGCATTTTATTTTTGATGTTCCATATATTAACTACATGATAAAAAATTATAATAGTGTAACTGTGCAATAACTGTAGTCATTATACAAGCGCATATATAATATATCACAACGATTTTTAAAAAAATGAAAATTAACCAGCCCAGATCAGAATTTACCTTCATCAAATTATCCATAATTATAAAAGCCATTTAGTGCAGAAATGACTCGGCGTATCCTAAGTATAATCTATAAGATCTCAGCGGATTCGAACTTCTCCCGTTCCACCTCGATCCTGCCACGGATTATTATCGATTTTTCTATTACGAATCATCGATTCGCGTTGCCTCGACACGCACGCGAGCGTAACGCGTTCGCTGGTACATCGAATATGATAATATACAAAGTTATGGTGGCATTAGCATGGTAGCAGCGTTACACATACGTATCAAAAGCGTGTGCTCACGCGCGATAGAGAGAAAGAGAGAGCGCGCGCGCGAGAGAGAGAGAGAGAAGTGGGCTCGTGCCTTCGTTATCTATGCTGACCACATGCCGCGTAATCTTCTTCATTATATCTGCTTGCCTGTTTTACATTTGCATTAAACGAAAATGTTTGCGTACGCGCGTCCCGCCGAGCGATAACGTCGCGACTTGTGCTGACTGCCGACCGAGTCCCTCTCCCTTGTTCGAATCGCTCGTGCCTCGGTTAAATCGGCGAACGAACGGGCGCAGACGGTTGAGCGTTGCAGTTTTCTGCTCGTTGCCGGTCGTTTGCCCCGGGCCGAGGAACATTTCATTGCGGAAGGAGTGGCTGGTTTTTATCCGGGCGTGCTCTTGTTGCGGAAGAAGCTTCTCTTTTAAACGGACGACGTCGCGGAAGACGATTCAATGCTCGTTTGTTTGGGATTTAAGTTTGCCATCTGTCTCGGAAAGAAGAAGAAGAAGAAGAAGAAGAAGAAGAAGAAGAAGAAGAAGAAGAAGAACAAGCTCGTCCGTGTCCACGGATGAAACTTCATTTCGGGCTGAAACTCTACTACACTCCTTCAGTCAGACTTGATTTTCCACGTTATCGTTGTCTGAATACTTGATTTGGGTTTGCACGTAGAAGCGGCGCGTTTGGAATGTTCTACTTTCGCAGCTATTAGTTCGCAGTTACTCGGTCACAGCTGGATATTCAGGATGTGAAAGATCGTACTTTTAGCGCGTTCAACAAATCGAGAAACGTAGGAACGATTTGCATATGCGCGTGTCTGACCATAGCATGGAATTCTCTACTTTCCTCGTTTAAAACTGGAAATATTCCGCTAAGATATTTTAAATGTTACAGAATTTGTTTATTTCACAGATATCTTTGGCACGCTTAATGATTTTTTGAAGCCTTTTTTTTTTATTTAATAGATAGGAACGCTGTGTCCGACTAGTGCAGAATTTTCTACTTTCGAGATGTCTTTGTGACATTCGCTTAAAAGAACCGTGACATCTGGCAATTTCACTGGGCAAAGTACTTCCAATTTGGCAATGTCTGCTATGCGCATTTACATTAAAAAATATACAGTATTATAATGTCGCAATATATATCCTGTCATATCGTAAATATTTCCTTATCGTAAATACAATATTTCAAATTGTGCTCTTTGAGGCTCGTGGAAAATCATCAGATCCCAGTTGAAACTTTCATAAAACGACTCTTCGATCCGTGAAGCGCATAAATCTAGACGATTTTTATCACTTCCTTTGGGCAACGGTCGGGAGACTGCCGGCCGGAAATCGGCCATGTCTGCGCCCTCGTGGAATTTTCGGTGGGTTGCCGCGAACCAGGGAAATTCCAGCAACGGCAATTAACGGAAGCACTTTAGTGTGTATTTCGTGGTCGTGGCCAGACAAAGGGAAGGATTCGTTGATGGAGGCACGCGAGAGCAGTCGCTGCACCCCTTTCTCTCTCTCTCCCTTTCTCTCCCACTCCCCAGACTCTCTCGCCTGGTAAACATTGTTTCGTCGAGCCGAGGCGAGTTTCCAGAGGACCGTTGGCTGCTCGTTCGCCGGAAATCTCGGAGAAACAGGCGCTCCTCTTTCTCATCGTCGTCGTTCGTTCGCAGATTCGAACCAGCTCGTAACGTTCGACTGCATCTGCATCATCAATCTTCGTCTTCGTACCGAACGAACGAACGAACGAACGAACGAACGAACGAACGCGTTCGTTCATCACCGATGGACGTTTCAATTTTCCAGCTGAGTTTATTCGACCGATTTACACACCGATCGGGCGTAATGAACCCCGAGGATTTGTTCAAATACATCATCGCGATCCTTTATCATTTTCAGGTTCGGTCGTTCGATGATCGGTAGGTGTCAAAAGAGGAGTAGATACGCGAGAGGAGATGAGTCGGTTTCTCGGGGAAAAAAAGAAAACACACACACACACACACACCCATACACAGAGGCATCCTCTAGTAAAGAAAAAGAGAAAATATCGAATCGTATCAGCTAAAAGCTACCCCTCCCCCCTCTCATCACCCATCCCCCCTTCCATCTCTTAATTTACCCGCTATATTTTCCCAACGAACCGCGTCAGCGTCCCGCCCTTCTAGACGTTTTTCCATCTCCCTAAGTATGAAACGATCCCTGAAAGAAAGACGGGACAGCACGCGGGGCAGATACATTTCCATCTGTGCCGACTCTTGCACTCGCCGTGCATCGTTAAACGTTCTTCTCCGCGTTGTTCCTCAGACGTTACCGCGCGCGTACACGTACGTTGTTTCGTGTAATTCATTTCGGCGTAATAGACGGATTCTGTTGAGAAGCGTGATGAAGAAACTTCCGCAGAAGGATAACTGACGATAGATCTTTCGATTTATCATTTCATCCTTCGTCTGACTATGACGTTAATTACTCGATAATGGTTGCGAGTACTTTGGAACTGTTACGAAATAACGATCGATCAGTAGTTTAGAATTTGATTAATCAACGCTGTATCAGCACTCTGCGATCTGGTGCAACTATGAAGTAACATAC
This sequence comes from Frieseomelitta varia, assembly GCF_011392965.1. NCBI lineage: Eukaryota > Metazoa > Arthropoda > Insecta > Hymenoptera > Apidae > Frieseomelitta > Frieseomelitta varia. The sequence continues at coordinate 117,739 of NW_025110575.1, forward strand.
TAATTTATCGATATTTTATTGATATGAAAGGTGGCATGTACATCTCATTGATAACAAATAATATTTTCTCTTATTGATTCTATTGACCAAAAATATCGAGGTAAATGCTTCTGTAAAGTTATCTGCCGCGAAGAAAAACTCGAACCATAGAAAATTAAACGAGCTTCATTTCGATTCTTACCACTACACTTTGCGTTTCATTCTTCAAACAATTTTTCAACCACATCTGCAATTATTATCTCCCTTCGTGTCTCAACGAACTCATCGGGATCGTGCAGCGTCGTCGATAGCGAGACCAATCGCTTTAACGCGATTCTTCGTCCTCTCGTCCAGAAACGGGATCAGAGCTCCCGGTCAGCGTTTCGCAGCGAGATTAGCCCCGGGTACCAACGTTATTTCGGTTGATCGATGAAACGCACCTGCATACCACTCTGATTTATATCCACCGCCGTGTCGGTTCGTTTTAATCTCCGTTCGCCGCTGGAACAACCGCCTGCCGTGACATTTGTAATTCGAGAAAATCGAAGCGTAGCTACTTCGCTCCCCTAAGGGTAGTAGGGCGGGGAGGGATTTGCACGTTTAATGGCGCCGCTGTCGTTCGTTGATTTGTCAAACGTGGTGCAGGTGACACGATCGGTTTTCTTAAGCGGTTACGCTTCTGGGGAGACGGTGGAAGAGACGGGGGAGGATAATAACGGGTGAAAAATAGCGACCATCCCCGGCGGTTACGTAAAAGCACACGAGTCTTGATAGATCAACAGGATGACGCGAAGAACGCGAAATAACAAGGGCCATTTCTCTTCGTTCTTCCTAGTTGCTCGCGTTGTCAAGCAGGTTTTTCGCCCTCTATTTTATCCGTCTCTCCGTTCTTTTTTTTCTTCGTTCCCCGAGCAACCCCGGTACTCCGGATTCGGGTTAGAAAATGCTCGTGAGATAGAATATCGCCTGCAACTTACGTACGTCTTTCAAAGCACGGATATATCGTGCTTGCGTAACACCGTGAATCATGAATGTCGTTTCGCGCTACCCGCTCGAGATGCATACGATCGTTAGGTGCGCCCCGTGAGACCGGCCACTTTCGCGGCCCACGAAAAATAGATCCAACGATCAACGCGTCGATCGTCGTCGTCGCGTGAAAATAGACTTTGTTTATTGAATGGAATGTTTAATTCTCAGCAAACTCGGATTTTCGTCCCTTTCGTTGTTTAAAACAATCAGTTATAATAATTTGGATTGCATTTGGATAAAGTCGACGTAAAATTAATTTTGAAAGAAGTACTCGAACTTGTAGATTGATTACAGCCCAATGATGTCAATTGTGGATGTCGTTTTGAAACATTAATAGGAAAGAAAAATGGCCGATGACTATCGCGGCACTCGACGAAACTTGTCGAAAAAAATTACAACACAAAATTGCAACGTAAAGTTTCAAACCTAATTTGCGACTCGCGTGCAACTCACGCCCCGCGCGTTTCTTTTTTTTTTCAGGTTAAGTTGCTGCGGTTAACCGCGCAAGTGGCTTTCGAAATATCGCCGATTGATCGATCGCGCGGCAGAGAAAATTTGTTAACAGGATCGAGAGAGCGATTTTTACTCGGGGATCAACGACTACGCGTTTTCAACGCGCGCTAATTAGGGTCACGATTTCGAAAACGGCACACGTAGCTGAACTTTCGAGAAACACGCCGAGATTACACTTTGTTCGACGATATTCCGCGGCGATATCGCGGTTAAGCGAACGAGAGAGAGAGAGAGAGAGAGAGAGAGAAAGAGGAAGAAGAAAACAAAACAAAACAAACAACTTGCAGATTAACAATCACAGCGCAACTCGCATAGAGGCAAGAACCACCACGTCGGTTTAACATTCCGCTCGTGGTAGGCGGGTGGCGCACTTGCAACTCGGAATTCCGCGACGCTATAATTGCACGATCCCGTGTACTCTGTCCGGAGACCCTTCCACCCCACTCGAATTACCTACTCGCTACTGGCGTGGCCACTTTTTCTTTTTTTCCTCCCTCTCTCTCTTTCTCATTCTTTCTTTTTCTCTTATCGTATTATTCGATCCGCATGCTCGCTGAAAGTCACGTTGGAAACTTGGAAAATCTACGTACCATGCGCAGCCCGGAATCTCTGATGACATCAGAGGCTCTGATCACTTTGCTAATACACGATTAATTGTAATTTATAATACTGTAGAATCTAGATGGACAACAGTGACGGTGGGAAAGTATTTCATTTTCAGAACTGCAGGAACTAACGAGAGAAAATTGTAGATCAGTTATTGTGTCAAAGGTTATCTTTTCTCCTTATCGTATTATTCGATTCGCATTTGCTCGTTGAAAGTCACTTTAAAACTTGAATGATCTACGTATTACGCGTAGATCACTTTGTTAATTCGGGTAACGCAATTAATTATGATTTATAATATTGTAGGATCTAGATGGTCAATATCGATGAACTTGCATTCCATTTTATAGAATTTAATAGTGTAAATCAATAGGAAAAAATTGAAGATCAATTAGGTTGAGCTTAATAACGAGTTTAATCGCTCTCTTCCTCATCAAATTTCTTTATCTTTTAACTACTAATTTTAATAGTCACATTGTGATGGAATGTGATATTAAAATCCTGACATTTATTTAAGTTGACAGTGGCAATCACCAAAGTATAAATTTGTACGAGCACCCACCAACTTGTGCAAGTCAAACATAAAAATCTTGGTTTCGCGTGAGTTAGATACTCAAGAGAGTAAATTCGGAGATATCTCGAATCCTCGGATTCGATAATTTTAACGAGGAGACGTGTATCCGGTCAGTGGAGACATTATTCCGCGTCGTTTGTCGTATCCTTCCCGCAACGATCACGAAACGTGGCGCCTTGGTTGCCGCGCTCGAAATGGCGCGCAAATTATTAATAACCTATGGTGGCGCGGGTGCCTGAAAGCGAATTGCTGTTCCGAAGGCAAATGGAAGAACTGTCGGTTGATGGATCGTTAAGAAGCGTTAGCTGGAAACGCTGCAACGTAAGATGATGAATGACCGAGACGACATGCGACTAATTCGCCAACCAGTCGTTCGTCGTGAATACTTTTCGTCCGTGTATACAGAGCTGTAAAGAAAGTCAAGAAATTCGGGCTCTGATTGATTCATTTTACGTATCGAATATTACGCAGAAGTTTATTGTATTACTATATCGTGGATTTTATTAACAGGCTCGTGGCAAAAGTTCTTCTGTTCGATGTATTTTATATGTGACGCGAGTAAAAATTATTCCTTAGCAACAGTTATAAAGGAAATACTACTAACTACCTTTGAAAAGTGACTAGCAAGGAACTCAAATTTAATCACATCAATTGTAAATCGTTAATCACGTTAATAGAGTAATTATCGGCCTAGATTAATCATCACAATGGTCAATCATATCGACAGATTAATCGTCATATTGACACGATCGATAATAACGAGACAGAAGGCAATACTGATAATACTCATTGTAAAAGTTCCCTAAAGGTGATGCGAAACACTGCTGTCTACAAATGATCATCGTAAACCCGGACTAATCGTTCACAGCATGATTAATAATTACGAAATTACGACAGATGGAGGTTGAAGGTGATTACGTGGCGAATCGGTTGCGTAACTCGCGTTAATCGCGACGCGGTCGTTCGTATTAAAATTGTGTAATATATATATATATATATATTGGCGCAGCCCCGTGCCGTGTCAATTTAACCTCTGCAACAGAGTTTGGGAACTTGATTTAAAAGTTCGAGAGTACGTCCTCCCTCGGCTCTATCAAACTTCTCGTGTCTTGCACATAATTTTTAATAAAGACGAAATACGATGTGATTACCTCTCCTCGACCCACCGGGGAAAAACCGATCAACTCTTCTTACGATGGCTTTTTAATTATGTCCGTGATTTATTCTTCGAGAGAGAGAGAGAGTGAGAGAGTAGTATTACGTAACCAGTTTGGTAGATTCTTGTTTATATTTATATATACGACGGCTAATTGCCTTTTAATTATTAAAACACCTAGAATCGAATCGATTCAAATTGCCCGATTAATCTGGATTGTCTGAATCTATCGATTAAACTGATAGTTCCGCACTTGGCCATTGGAATCTTAGAATTTACGTACGAACGTTGTTGATGCTACAACTCGAAACATTTTGTCACAAGCACGTCACACGCACGTCTAAATTTAGAATTAAAAATTAAGGTAGTTACAATTTTGGTGAATTTGTTGTCCAAAGTACTCCATTGTAAGAACACAGGTAGAGTAATGATTTTATATCGAAGTAGAAACTTAACTAGATCACAGAGTAGAAGAAACTTTTGCAGGATCATTGGAAACCTGTCCGAACTGTTCGAAACCTCAGACCATCGGAACAATGGTCGTCATCTCATGGTTGATAAATCTTCCCGATTCAGGCAGCCACATGAAACAAACCAAAAATCCATGCCGAGCCGGCTCCATTCTACTCTCGTTCTGGCAACGGAGAGGTAAACTGGACTGCGGTCGAAAAGTCGAAAGACCGCCAGCGATCGTTCGACCATAGGGGTGACAGGGTTGACTAACTCCGACCACGGACATCAACACCTCGCCCGGTATCCCCCTGTTGATCGACAGATACGTCGGCCGCGGAAGGTCGCTGGCCAGTTAGTGGACGGCCACAATGTAATCATTTGCGGTGTCGGAATGGACGTATCGTCTCTCTCTCTCTCTCTCTCCCTCTCCCACTCCTATCTGTTCCTCTTTCTCTGTCGCTCTCGCCTCCGCGATAGAGGGCTCGATGCAACCGCCTCCTCTGGCTCCGCCAAATCCCATTCTCCGACCTCTAACCCTCCTGAACGCTCGACTATCCGAACCGGCTGTTAATGGGGATTGAGACCCTCTCGGAATGGCCGCCCGAAGCGCATGAGGTCGCCCGTGCTTCCAACCGATACACCACGTCTACCCAGCGATTGCAATTATGCGCCGAGAAATTTACTAAACATCAATTTACCAATAAACGTATAAATCTGTAAACGTGCGAATCGTTCGTGTCATCTGACGTTTCTAATCTGATGTGAGCTTTAAAACGAAGTCTACGATAATCGTAGTTCTCTCCTTCGCGCGTGTCTGAAGATTTTCGAACAGCAGAAGTTTAAACAATCGCGTTTAGCTGTAATTCTTGGCTTTGCGCGAAATTAACATTTGCAACCACCGCGTGATTGTGACTAATTGCGAATTTCGATGATTAAAACATTGGGGAAATTGTTTGCCATTGTGAGCTCGATCTAGATCGTTGACGAGTGGGTTTCGGAGCCATCGAGTCCGTAGGATGTATCGTTAATTACAAACTCCTCGAGTAAATTATGAACTCTCTCTCTGTAAATACACCCGCTACGAATGCATTACGCCGTTCGATTACACTCGATATAAATTAATTCGCTGGCAACTCTTTCGACTAACGGCACAGTGATCCGTTTCGGAACGAGTTCAAACAAAGCTCGAGGGCCACTTGAAACTCCACGTGCTAGAGCGAAGTTAAGCTACTCCGAGTGTTCGTGTATTTTCTGCAGGCTCGCCTGTTTATGGCTAGTCAACAACTCGATTCAGACGATCTCTTGTTTCGAATAATTATTAATTTCATTAGGTTTCTTCGTTCCACTTGCTCGGTTCACTGAGGAAATAATGCAAGTGTTGTTTCTTATTTCAAAACGATTGACACTTGAACGCCTTAAAAGAAACTAAATCTTTCACAAGATACGAAGTTAGTAAAAATAATTGCCGGTAGGAAAATTTAAAATATCCATTTTACTTTTTTATTCTAATGTTATGTAAAAGACTACGCATTTTATATCCGTTTGTATTTTATATTGAACCTTTGGAGAAGTCGAACCTTCTCGATTCCTTTCCCCCCAGTCATTATTCTTCCAAATCTCTACAAATCGCACAATTTTCCATTTCAAGCTTCAACTTTACCCAGCTCGAAGTTTACTTACTCGCATTGAAGATCATCCCGGTTCCACTGTCCCTTTTCTTCTACCGTCAACGTCTGTCAGTCATCTCGTTCATTTTCCAATTCAACGTTCGAGACCATCTCCTACGACTTCACTCGTCGAACGAACGACTCTGTAAATGTACTCGACGTAAATCTTCAAAGAGACCACCCTCCCCTTCTGCCTCTGAAGAACCGTTTTCAGAAAAGAATTCCCTTTAACAAATCTGCGTTTTCCTTTCCGCGATCCGGATATCGAACGATAGATACAGATCTTTTACAAATTACGTTCCGTATACCCACAGTCGCGGATATCAGGGATGATTGATGCCCCGTGAACTGTGGAGGGTGGTTCGTATTTGCTCGAAGGTTGCGCGCGCGCGTGCACGTTTATGATTGTTTGCGTGTCGGGAACCGATAGCAGGTCACAGAGACAGAGAGAGAGAGAGAGAGAGAGAGAGAGAGAGAGAGAGAGGGGGGAGACAGAGAAAGCCTGAACGCAACGATGCAGTCGCAATTATGCACCGAGGAATTGCACTTGCCTGCGCGGTGATGCATCATCGAGAGGTCGCTCTGACGGAAACTACATCCGGAGAAATGTTGAGATAATAGTATTGATAAATGGAGAATCGATCGAGCTTTATATCGGCAACGATGGCGATATACTGTCATGTCACGCACAGCGAGCACGCGGTCATAAATGCGATCTAACGACATTTTGTCAGAGAAGTGACACTGTGTTTTAGGTGTCCACTGATCTACAAGATGAAAGAATTAGATTGAACATGAGCTGCAGTTGAGCCGAACTCGTTCGACTCGTTTAACTCGGTTTGAAATTAAATTCAAAATTTTAAGTCGAAGTTAAAAATTGGAAGTTGGCAATTTAAGTCGGTAAAATTATAAAAGTCCAACGTCGATGAAATTGACGATGCATCGGTTCTTCAACCACTTGCGCTGGCAACCGATTGCGGACCATAACGAGTGACCAAATCGTGTACAACAATTCGTCGCTTTCTTTTCGAACTCGTCGGTATGATATCACTTAGGATAAAAATCATTGAGGAGTAATAAATTTATTATTTGTTTCGCCTAAATTTTTGTTTTACTTAAATATACTTAAAACTGAGAAAATATTGCAATTTGGGGGGAAAAAGTTCTCTGAACGTGCGTGGCTAGACTCGTGCTTCTCACGGTGCATTTGTACGGTAAAATTGTAACAATATTGTAATACTAATTGCTTGTGTATAATGATGTGTATGAGGACACCTTCCTGTACATAATTACGTCAAAAACATTTCCTACTTCGTCCTACCGTGTAAATTACAAATATTACAAATCATTAGCGGCACCGGTGTGGTCATTACCCTGGAAATGGAGGCTGCAACGACGATTGATCGCGAGTCGCGATTAACGACGAGCGAAGACCGATGTCGCAGTCTCGGTGCGTGAAATTTCGCGTTCGCTTGAACGTTGGCAATGAATTTCCACCGGCGACATTGACGATCCATCGTTCTCTCTCTCTCTCTCTGTCTCTCTCTCTCTCGTCTCTGTTCGCACGGTGTTTCTCTATGAAATTTATCGAAATGCGCGACACTCGATGCCGGGCGCGGCTCGCAATTTCGTTAGCAATTTTAATTGTGCTGTTTACTGCGCAACGTTAATGCCATTATCGTGCCGCGGTGCCGGCGCCAATATTGCCGACAATTAATCGAGAACGTCCGCGGAATATTATTTACATAATTTGCTATCCCTTTCGATGGATTTAGGGCCCCGACAGAGTCGGATAAACCGTTTGAATTGCAATCGAGAGCTAGGGCACACTAATTAAAATACTTGCAGCAGTTGTCGAGGAGATTTTGTTCGTTTTCGAATATATAACGATGATTCGAATGGAGAGTGTGATAAATCTCGATGTGAAAACGTACGAAAAGAGGGTTCGATTCATTCAGCAGATATCTTTCGATCCCTTCGAAGCTGAAGGGATGCTAAAATTATACGAGGAAAGTATTATGATGTCCATTATTGGATTTTCATGTCGCGTCGTTTACGAAAGGAAAGTATTTTAATGTAACACGCATAATTGAAAATGCTTTTGGCATTGACAGTTTTGATATCGTGACAAGCTTAATTTGTTAATCACCAAAGCTGAAAGTGTTTCAGTACAATGTATCTAATTGAAAAAGATACATTGTGTTAAATTTATTAAAAGTATGAATCTTTTAGTTGACTCGCATCTCGTGTCATTTATCTTATTCTTCAATATAAAGACGATATATGTTTCTGAAACACTCGATAGTATATTTCTAGTACTCGAGAGTATTAAGAAAATCGTTTGCTCGAATTTATTACTCGTATTTGCATAATCGTATATATTTTTTGTTTACGCGATTGCCCGCGGTGTAACGGACGGTCGTAAATCGCGGCTTAATTGCTAGTTTCGTGTCACAATCAATTACTGGGTTCTTTTAACGCGTTGATGGATGATGAGCCGACGGCATTTTGAGCAATCGAAACGTTTCGTTTATCATTTAATGGCTAATGCAGACGACGAATCGTTTAATTGCGAATTTTGTCAATCGTCGATCTTAGATTATGATTCGTGACTCTCAAAAGAGGGGTTAAGAAATAAACAAATATCCTCTGTAATACGCAAGTCAAACAAGATGAACCTAATGGACTTTCACGATGCAATAACATCGCTATAAACTTGCGATATTGTCATTAAATGTTCGTTAGAAATTTCCTGTAGCTTGAACGGAAGGTCAGAATTGAATTTATATGCTTTCGCGTGACGCTTAATTTCTTCCGAGCTCGGGAGTTACCAGCTTTCAGGCGAAATCTATTTACCAAGCTTTCGAGTCGTCGAACTTGGACTTTTATAATCTCTAAACTTTACAATCGCGAAGCTCACGTTTTCGTTTTGTGAGCTTCATTTTACCTCGAAGCATACGTTAACTTTAGCTTTATTGCTGGAGCTCTTTTGTCGCGGACGATTTTGAAGCGCCGAAACCTCTGCTTCGACAGTGCAGGGCTCGTTCTTTCTTGAGATATTTTTACGTCATGCAGTTGGTGGGAAAATAAAGATACTTTTGCGGTCGAAAATTGTGAAAATTCGAACTTTTCGTTTGCAAAATCACAGAAAAGTGTTTCTCATCTTAAATCCACCTGAAAGAAGTGTCCTCTTTCCAACAATCTTCTAAAACTTTTCGTACGACTTCTCTTGACCATTCGATCGAACTTCAAACATAATTAGACGACGAAATGTATAATAATTTCCATGCTCTAAGCGTCTCGTCGTTGTGAGATTTTTTCCAAGAATTATGTTCCCTTGCCTTTCTGTTCGAAATTTGTAGCTCATAGCTTTTCGAAGAATTTTTATTTGAAATTCCCCGCGAGCGAAATGACCTTCGATTCACCGATATTTCATGATTTTCTCTCTCTCTCTCTCTCTCTCTCTCTCTCTCTCTCTCTCCTCTCTCTTTCAAAAATGGACAGACGTCCATTTTTATGGCATTCTCAACGGCGCAACGTCTACAAAACGGACAGTTTTGACCGCGGGCCAACAATGATCTCTGGCGTTGATCATCGTCGTTAATAGCCATAGCTCTTTAACTCTCGCTTCGACAACGAAATTTTCTCCGGTCTTTGCGGCAGCTTTAATTGCGTTTCTGCGCCACCGCTACGACCGCGGGTTTATCGCCGTTTTTATGCCCCATCGAGAGCTCCGTATCCTTTAACCATGTCATCACGATGCCAGCATGTTGTTATTTCTTTTTTTCTTTTTTTTTTTTTTTACGGTCCAATGCAGCTTTTACGGGCACTGTGGAACTTTCTTTCGAAACAGTTTTCTCAGTTCAGGCTTTCTACAATTCGTTAAAATCATCTCCCACGGAAGAACTTAAAATTCGAAAGGAACTTGAGTGCAGCTACCGGTCGTGAACATTTGCTACTCTGTCAAAGTTATCACGGTTGAGTTTCTATAATCTAACAAATCTAGCTTCAACCAGAAAGTTAACCTACGGTCAGAAAATTTTGCCGAATCGTTATTAACTTGATTATCGGAAAAAATTCACCGGTCCTTTGAAAACACAAGTCTAGGCCAAATGGAATTTATTAGCTCGTTAATTCAGAGTGCAGAAAGAAAAAAGAGGGGAGTCACACTCTCGCGAAAATTGACCGACGCAGTTTCATGAAGTTATTGCATTGGACTTCTAAACGGACGAGAGAGAATTTAATTCAAACCCCGGATACATAAATCGGATACGGAGAATTGCCGCGTTGCTGCCGATAGTTTGGAAAAATCTAATAAATATTTGATGTTGTGCGTTTGTAGATTCTCGAGAGAAACAACGAGATATTAATTTCAAAGAAGCGAGTCAATTTTAGTAACTGGTTTCTCGAAAGTATGTCGACGTTTTACAAACGACGTGTAACATTGAACCTCGTGAATAGATCGATCGATCTTTCTCGCTCTGTAAATTCGTAATGATTTCGTTTCTCTTTCGTTTCGTCGACTGAAAATTGCCGCGTGAAATTCGTCGGCTGCGGTCGCCGACCAGACACCCGAGATTGTCCATATTTTCGCCTAGGAAAATGAACGATAATTGAAACGTCTGTACGCCACCGGGGGCAACTATCTTTGAGGGTTGAAACGAGAGGATCGTGAAGGGTGTAGAGTTAAAGGAATTACAGCAGCTGGCTGGCAATTATGGCGTAATTATGTAACGTTGTTACACGCGATGCGCTGACAGGGTGGAATTAGAAAATTATAATCTAATATGACCGCATCGTCGGGGTTGTTAAATCGGTTTCGCCTCGACCGTTCGAGAGAGAAGCGAGAAAAAGAAGGAAATGGAAAAATTCGTGCGACTCGCGTTTCGTAAATAACGGAAAGTCTCAGTGACAAAGGTAAACGTTTAATATTATTAAATTTTAAGTTAATTCGTTTACGTTTATTATTAGTAATTTTAAAGTCTTTAATTGGTTTGACAAATCGAATAGACATGTGTTTTGTACTATTTGATAATAAATCACCACTGGGAAACTGGTAAAAAAAAAAAAGATTAGTTTCGTCGTGAAAAATTTGTGTACTTTTGTCATACAAATTTCTGCATTTACAACGCGAGATTATAACAGTGTTTGATTAGCAATAGAACGACTAATGGATTAGCAATAGAAAACGTTGTTTTTCTTATTTTTTTCTCCTTTTTCTTTAATCTCTTGACAACCTGTGGAAAGTGGGAAAATGGGTACTCGACTCGTTGGGTGACGTTTAGAGAAGAAAGTGCTCCCTTAAAAGGTAGCACACGGCGGGGGAGAAAAAAGTTGGTAACACGTGAGCTCTTCGAGTTTCTAGCTTTTAACCTTTCAGCCTTTCGAGCTATTGATCTTGTACCTTGAACTTTCGAGCTTTCAACCCTCGAAAGGATTGTCCTCGATTTCCCAGCTTACCGTCTTTCCAACCTTAATCTTCGAGCTACTCGCTTTTTGATCTTGAAATAATCCCATACAGGAAGGATCTCTAAGCCCGGCGGTATTAAATTGTTATTTCGTGTACAAATTCTCGGACAATGACGCGTAAGATGACAGTACCGGAGGCGTGGCTTTCGTGATGTAGGAAAATTTCAAAATTTACGCAGCGAAAGAATTTCAGCGATCGCGAGGATGTTAATGAGAATTTAACAAATGGAAAATATTGTGGGAAGATTATTACAGAGACTGTAAGTGCAGAAATGAAAGACTGTATAATACTATTATTAGTATTATAATATATATTATATTATATATTATTAGTATTATAATAAAAGTATAATATATTACTAATAAAAATTCAGCAAAATTTAACACTGTTAAAATTTGATAATAAAGAATATTATAAAAACATTATTGTAAGAGAAGATATCGCACAAGCAGTAAAAAAGAGAGATTTCAGCATTCAGAGAGCAACGAACCACGCTGAAAAAGGAATTCCATCGACGAATAAATTCCAAGAAACGAAATTTCGAATTCAAAACGAGAGAAAACAAACGCGACAGTCTGAGGAGAGATTTTAACCCAGATTTGCTTCTCTCAGATTCCGTCTTACGCCGTTCAAGTTACATGATAATCGCACGATGGTTGCTATAAATTTTGTTTCCTAAAATTGCACAGAGGCATTCCTTTGCCTGTCCCTTCGTCGTAAGGGACGACAGGACAAAAACAATTGCTTTAACGGAAAAGTTGGGGACTCTGCGGGCAAGATATTAAAGACTAAGTATCCGACGCGATAGCTTTTCTTTAAAGTTCCCGTGGAGCCAGGCACGGTCGAGCGAGGAAAGGATGGAAGTGGGAGGGAAGCGTCGGTTCTCTTTTGCGGAAAGTTTAATGAATTTCCAGGCCGGTCGGGCGTTAATTAAAAGCCTTTTTCTGAAATGGATCGCGCGTTATCGCTATGAATGATTGTACGCGTTCATTCTTCGCGATCCTTGACGGGAGGCTCTCGGAGGTCTTGGCAAGCGTCGTCGTCGTCGTCACATGCTCCTATAAGACAAGCAGGTTCGAAGTTGGGTGGGAGTTGAAACCGTAATTAATTAAGTACGAGAGCCCCGGCCACTTGGAAACGTTACGAGCCGGCTCAAAGCTTGACGTTATTGCCCCGCAAAATGGATCGGTGAAAAGAGAGCAACGATATGATGGATGACGATCGTATCGACGAAGAGATTCTCCGACCGTTTCTGCCTCTTTTTATCTTTATTTGCACAGATCTCTCTGTCTCTCTTTTTAGCCTCTTTCAATATATATATATATGAAATCTTTCCAACGCTTCGATTTCTTTTCGATCCCCGCAGCGCAGGTCGTAATGAGACGGATAAAGTTTATAAAGAATCGAGAAAGTTTCGTTGTCCTTGTTGGTCATTAATGAGGGAAACGCAACCAGAAATTTCGTACGAACGGAATATAACATCGCTCGCTTGCGAAGAAACCGAGAAATAAGTTTTTAACGGAATTGGAGATTATTTTTGTTCCAAGTGCGATACAGCAGGGCGAAAAATTTTACAATGTAACAGGAAACGGTATAAACGAAAAGTTCAAAAATGCATCGCTGGAGTCCCATGGAAATCTGGAGATTTCTCTCTTTGGAAAAAATTTCGACCACTGTGTGTTGATGATACCGTGCGTTAATCAAAGGAACGATGCAATACTACGTAATAGCATTTTTTACCCAATCAGCGCGCATTCGACAATCAAGAGAAAATTCGCAATAATACAGTACGATGTCGCGCAAATTAAGGGATTGTCAGCATAATTACTCTCCGTGTCGTTCAAATTACAAGGATAAACGAATTAAGATTCTCATAATTTGTCGAGAGAGCCGGTGTCTTTGCTACGTTCTCGCCGTGACAACTCGAAGCTCGCGTTTTTTGAGTCGCGAGCGATTTAATCTCCGTGTCGCCGCGAACAATTTGCAAATATAAAACAGAAAACGTGCGCGCGTCGTTTGACGAAATTAATCCGGATTGTTCGCGCGATATATATATATATATGTACATCGAGGTTATTGTTTAAGATTAACGAGCGTGCAGTTTTCGAGTGTTAAAATTATTAGTGGGATGAAACGTGGTCGGCGTTGATGACCAGCTAAGCGAGTAAAAAGCTTGAAAGTGAGAAAGAGAGAGAGAGAGAGAGAGAGAGAGAGAGAGAGAGAGAGAGAGGATTACGTAAACTCAGTAGCGTTTCTCTGACGGCGAGCATCGCAGATTCAATCTTGTCGTGCAACTCCGACCCGCGCTGCTTCTCCTGCGGTTGTTCTATTTCAGTCTCCAAGGATCGGGACGCGAAACACCGTTGCAGCTAATTACCAACGTAATGAAGAGTATGAATACAAATTAAAACTTGCCAGACCGTTTCTCGCCCCTTCTTTCTCGTCGTTTTGTAAAAATCTTGCTGCGCGTTACGCGGCCGGCTGTGCCTCTGGAATTGTAAAAATCCTTCTGAACGATTGAATCGATAACGAACAGATGGGGAATGTAACGTTTACGCCGCATGCATCTTTGTTTCATCGAGTGAAAACAGGGAGGCGTGATTGACGTTTAGCTGCGGCGCTGTATACGGATGGCGGATCAGTGTCCGACCAGTGATTGACTTGTACTACTGCGGCGAGGTTTTTCAAGTCGGAGCGATAATATGATTGATATTGTTGTTTACAAATGATCAAATGCTACGTGTTTCTTGTATAAATAGTAACGACGAGCCGTACGTGATGTAAAATACATTTGACAATATAAAATACGCAAGAGAGAAGGTTGTGAAACAGGTACTAAAGACAAATATGAAAGAAGTAAAACTATTATTGAGTACACGTGGTGGAAGAAAGTCAATATTGAGTGTAAGTGGTAAGCGAAATATAGCAGTCGTACAACTTTCAAAATACAAAGCTAGAAGATAATTATAATTTCTCTATTATTCTGTAATTATAATTATAAACGTAATCAAGAAATTGCTGCGACTTGGCGCTGGCAACTGACTGCGGACCATAACGAGTGACCGAACCGTATACAATAACCCGTCGCTTTTTTTTTTCTTTTGAACTCGTCGGTATGATGTCACTGGATAGAAACTATTAACAAGTAACAAAGTTATCATTTGTTTTGCCTGGGCAAAATGCTTAAATAAAACTGAGAAAATGTTGCAATTTGGGAGAAAAGAAGTTCTCGACACGTCATTCCAGCGCAAGAGGTTAAAGGGAAACGTCTGGTTGACTCCGACGTCTATTTCTACTAAAAAATCCCGTCCCATTCTATCTCATTCGATTTTAGTCCGCTCTGTTAAAAATGTATTTTTACTCCTCGTCTAGATGCAGGTACGTTCACGTGTAATTGGTATTTTCACACGGGGAAAATCAAACGTGACTGACGCCGGTCGATTCGAGTCATCAATCGGTGCCGCGAAACCGCGTAACAGTTCAATTAACCGTGGCCAACAGCTATCGCCGGTAATTATAATTCGCCATAAATTCAGTAATCGACCGCGAGATTCCCGGCTTGATACGTATCGACGTTCACGGATCGGTCGTTCACCTCGGTTCGCGAGGGATAAAACGATACGTTGCCGTGCACAGTGGTACGTCTGGTGGTGTCGTCGTCGTCGTCGTCGTCGTCGTCGTCGTCGTCTCGCTGTTGACGAGAAGTGTGCCGTGCTCACTGAGCGGCGCCGATAAATATTCATGGGCACCAGTCATGTGCTTCACACACCCCGCTATCTTTCTCGGTCCCAGCACGCTACATCCGAGTTTACTTACTCGAGGCGGCTGGAAACAGGGACAAGGTGGTTGAATACGTGACGAGGAGCCGACACATTTGTCGGTTATGGTGGCCACCCGTTGCTGATGCAACCTCTTCCGCCTAATATTCTGCTGATTTCGCGCCCGTCGTGACAGATGCACCCAAAGCTCGGTGCCACGCGCCCTCGTCACTCCAGATTGCGTAGGTCAGGAATCTTGAATAGAACGGCTCGATTGTGTATCGGATGGAATCGAGGATGACGAGGAAACTTGTATCATCAATACCGGGAAATTGAAAAGTGAAATTGGAACTGGAAAATAAAAAGAAGTAGTATTGGCTGCTAAGGATTCTTAATTGAAGAGCTTACGCGTACGTGGAAGGATTTATACCAGTGAATGTTGAAAAATAAAATCGTACATATGAAACGTAATTGAGGGAACGAACGTTGTAATGATGATAATTGTCAAGATATGAAAACTCGACGGAGATGTAGGAAAGAGAAGAAGGAAAAAGGAAGAAAAGGAAGAAACTGCGTAAATAAGAGGAAAGTCTAAAAACTCGGGGGTTGACGCCAAAAAGACGGCCGACTAACACCGCTTTCAGGCTCTATCGTTATGCCAGAAAGTTCCACTTACGTGTACTTTCGCGTGGCGAGCGTGAAATGAAATTCGTACCTGAAGTTTCCTCCGGCGCTCACCGCTGGAAAAATGAAAACGTTCCGGGAAAGTGATAAATTGTAGCGCGAGCAAGTGGCGTTAAATCTGGCCCTGGCCAAAAAAAATCCACGCCGACTGCCGGCCGACTTCTTCTTTCTCGTGCACATCTTCGCGATATTGTGCCAGCCAAAGGCAGACCAAGTCCCCGAAATTCCAAGTCAAATTTAATCGTCCAAGTCGCAGTTGAAATTTTCCAGTCGAATTTGAAAGCACGTGGAGTTTCCTTGATCTCTTAACTCGCTCGTGACCCGTCTCTGATTAAGAGAAATCGATATTTCTTTCTGAACCAATGTTCCTTTTATTTCTAGGTCAATTAGTCAGGTTCTAATTGACCTTCCGCGCGATTTTATTTTCCAATATTGACTTGATTCATTTCTTCAACTGTCCATTTTATTTTTCGCGCGCATAATAGGAGTCCTCTCGTATGTAAATTCATTAAATCATCCGTACATGAATTATGCCGAATCAGCAGACATTGAACCGGGCTAACGAGGGACTGTTTGACAGCACGATCAATAGATCATCGTAGAAACAGTGTGTACCTTTGATGCGCGAGAAAGGTACGCAAAAGGTTGGCTTTATGGAACGAGGGTAAAAAGAGGATGAAAAACAGAGAGAGAGAGAGAGAGAGAGAGAGAGAGAGAGAGAGAGAGAGAGAGAGAGAGAAGGAAAGGGAGAAGAGACTATGGAACGAAAGGGGCATATTTAATGGGCATTTACAAGGGGTCACGTAGGCGAGCGGTACGCGAGCTGGTCCGCGCGGAAAACGCACAAACACTCGCAGATGCTGACAGGCACATCGGGCTTTTACGTGGCGCTCGGGCTCAATTGAATTCCGCGCTGCCCCGGTGCCCGGCCCGTTTTAGCCACTATTTATTCTGTACGAGTACACGGTAATGCGATCGAGGCCTATTACCGCCGCGGATTTTCATTTATTTGCAAACTGTCCGACTGAAAAACGGATCGAGAACTATCGCTTCATGGACGGTTCGTTTTCAGCTGCTTTCCGAGGCGGTTGACGAAATACGTGTATGCACACGTTCTATATACACGGGTTGTCGTTAATAAACGTAGCGGCACTTTGATCAATTTTGAACAAAAATACGGCGTGAATTCGATCGAAGTGTTCGATCAGTGCGAATTAACGACTAGTGGACTGCGAATGTTTGTTCATTTGGGTATTTGGAATTAGTCTTTTTTTTTTTTTTTTTTTTTTTTTTAGTTATGATATCCGCGTTTAATGACCAGAAATGGCACTTAATAATTTCTTGTACCAGACAATGAATTGAAATTATTTAAGCGGATGCATTTAATTAAATTCGTTAATGGATCGGTCCTACATATTTATGCCAATTGAATTAGCAAGAAATAAAATAGTCATAGATCTTGGTTAATTTGGTGAACCACTTCGGGCATTCCTCAATATTTCAGCGTACTTTTGTACCGTGCACTCGAAAGTTACGACAAGAAGACCAACGTTGTCTTTCGTCCTCTCGGAAATGGTGGAAAGAGTATAAACTTTCTTTACCGCATCTTGTTTCTTTTATGTTCTTTCTACTACTCCCGTCGCAGGGAAATTACAGGCTGTAACCTGAAATTGAAATGCCAGCATGTCCGTGCAATAACGCGATACATTTTTTGTACTCTTGTACGACTATGGCAACAATGTTATTTGCATTAATTGTTACAAATCTCATCTTTTTAAATTATCCCTGCGCACAATAATTATATTGAAATTTGTACGTGTTATATTTTATCGAACTGACAAATTACCCTATTGTCACTAAGATTTAAACAACGAGATAGAAGGGCCAATTAGCAAAGTAGCATTTAAAATTCACAAACGTGCCACGTCTTCTTTCTGGTTTTCGCTCATTCCTTGTGGACGTCACGGCGAATAATCGCCGGCAAAACTTTTGTTTTTTTTTTCTCCAACTGATCGCGTTGATAATGGCCTCTCTTGAACGAGCAACACCCGACGGGGCGCACGAACACGGGCACACGAGCGCACGTGCGCCGCATCGAGCTGCGTCGGATTCGTTGAACAAACAGCGTCAGATCGTTGATTCGAGTTAGGCCGTTCCTCCGGAACATCAATGGGGCGTTAATTCGTCGACTCCGCTTCGCCGTGTACCGGCGTGACGTCGTTAACGTCGCTGTACCGTGACGATTGTCGCGCGGAACAAGAACATGGCCGGATCACCGACCCGTTAATCGCTGTCAAATTTCAAAATTCCAACCTCTGATATTCTGTCCCTAGTAGCTCTCTCTCTCTCTCTCTCTCTCACTGTTTCTATTTCTGTCTGCCTGCCTGCCTGTCTCTCCAGAGAGCGAGAGTTCGCGTCGACAATTGCCACTCGAATTCCCTCGTGCGTCCATTGTTTGCCGAAACTTTACTGCACCTCGTAATCAACGCGATTTTGATATTTGTTTCGTTGCCAACTAAAACGCAGCAATGAGCGTAACAATTTTAAGGATTGTCGAATATTTTTAACGACAGCATTGGGACAGTGCAATACCGGTAGCAAAAGACTGGACTGGAGTCAACTTAATAATATTCAGATCAAATGTTTCTAACCAGCTCGTCGATTGTTCGTTTCGACATCCAATCAGTTGTTTCTTTCGTTATTCAATAGAAATTAATGCCACGACGGATTATTCCATTGATGGTAATGTTCTTCGCTTCTTGTGAATTATAAATCTATTTTTCTTTTTGTAAATTGCTGACGTTTGCGTGTATCTCTACTGTTAAAGCAAGATAGAAAATCATGAAATGTAATATCGTGCTGTTGCGAGAAACTTGGTAGAATACTACAACTTCGATTGATCGTTGTTCTGCCGTTGATGGATTCGAGTTCTGAGCGTAAGCTGAAGAAGAAATATCACGTTTCTGCGCTCGCTGTTCGCACGTAGTTTCAACAAGCGAAAAGTTATAAGATTCTGCAATTAAGAGTTTGAAATTTCCTTTCAAAATACAAGAACCGTTGATAATTGATCTTCCCGATGTTACGTCAATTGTGAAAGATACACAATACGTAACTCATCGGTGATAATTATTATATCAGTTCTTCCTACTTCACATCGCAACGCTGTACCACCAGCCTTGAATAAATAAAAAATAGTAACATTGAAAAGCAAAAGTATTGAAACGTCCCCTCGATCTTTACGCGCGGGAAGGTTGATATTCGTAATGGATACGGTGAAAATATCAGCTACAACGACAAAAACAAAAACGAGCGTGACAGAAAAATAACAGTGTACAACGAATTATTTTATTCCAACGAATTTGCTTATCGAAAAGCGCGGCTCGATGCTACACGACCGAAAATTTTTTCATCTGAGAGATTCTACCCGGTCTCGCGTACCATGGTGGTGGTGACCTGAATTCGCCAGAGAAAAAAAGAGAAAAAGAAAAGAGAGAAAAAAAAACTGAAAGCCGTTTGAACAGCGCGTACGCGCAACAAATCTTTCGAATAAAGGTTAAAAGCTCGAACGGTGATACGCCTGGTCACTAGCTGGTAAACTCGAGCATGTACATACCAGCGGTCCGGTCAGATCGTAATCCAGAAGTACGAAATGGTAACGCCACCAACTCGAACGTTTCGAGTTTCGAATATACCGTGGAAAAGCCAGGTATTGATCGGTCGTTGCTTATGTTGCTGGATCGGTCCTTTTCATTTATTAGCCGGTCCAGCCTTTTAATCTGCTTACAGAGAAGCTCTGTTTCCGCGTGGCTTCTAATATAAAGTCGGTTGTTTCGTTTTCTTTCTTTTCTTTTTGTTTTTTCTTTTTTTTTCTCTCTCTCTCTCTCTCTCTTAAAAACGTTTCCTCGCCCGTGTAACCATAGACGGAACACTCTTCTTTTAATTTCGCTAACGACTTTCACTGACGAGTGGAGCCTTCCAATTGCATCGGATATTCTTTCTCTCTTTCTTTTTCTTCTTTTTTTCCCTGCGAAGACGTCTATTTGAGGACGTCTATTATAGAGGAACGCGTTGTGGGAGCACGTAAATTCGCGGAAAATTTCAGTACGCGGACGAATTTCGAAAATGTCTGCTTTGGAAAGTCATATTCATTGTCAGAGGGAGGATTAATAATGTTTTCTTGAATTCTAATTTCACTGACAGCTGAAACGTCAAGGTCAGCGTGTATCTAGTTAATTAAGAAAACGTTATTACCAAAATGTTAATTGAACAGAAAGGACAGTTTCTTCTGAATTGTTCCACGTTGAATAGATATACCAAATATCTCAGAAACATCTTATATCGTGTATTAAAGTTGCAAAAACCCGTCTGAACGTAGAACGTACTTTCATCCGCATAAAAAAAAAACTGGCGTTCAAGTAAAAGATAGTTTTGCCCATTAAATATTATGTTTGGATATTTTACTTGCGCACAAATTGTATGAAATTGTACGCATTTCTGCATTACCAAATTTCCCACAATAATACAAGAAATCCACAATCTGCAGACCACACTTCCTTTAACCTAGTTACCGCTGGTAGCAACAAGAAAATCGTTTCCTTGAAAATCTCCGAACATTGACACAGTCTCAAACTTCAATTCAGAGTATTAAGCCCGTCGAGTCTCGAAACGAAATTCGAAATTTCACGAAAGCTTGCCACGTTGTATACCGGTAAATTTTATACCGGAAGTATGGCAGAGCGAGGAGAAGGTTCGTTTATCAAAACGAGAGAATCCTTTCGCGTGCTAGCGCGGCGTGATTTTTACGACTGACCGGATGAGATGGACACGGAACGATCGGGAAATTGACAAAATCGTAAAGGCCGTCGTTCCGACGGCTCGTAAAACCGAGGAATCCTAACGGTGACAGCCGTTCGATTCCCCAACGAAAAAAGTGTTGACCGTCGATCACGATCGTGAACCTCGGTCTAATAGCTGCGATGAGGGAGAAAGGAAAAAAAGTATTAAAAAAAAAAAAAAAACACTTTGGGCGGTATGTACTTTCGGTCGGAAAATGTCTCGTTCCGCGTTTATTGACCATCAAGTTCACTCTCGCCAAGGTTTGTTCTTTCCTTCGGGACCAATGAAAGTCCGAATTTTACTCGCAGGCGTGCAAACGTGAATAAATATTAGTGTCTCATCGGAGAGAATTTTTCTTTCCATGTGCTTTTTTCGTTGTTGTGTCGTAAAAATTGCTGTTGCTGATGATGGAATTCTTTGAAATTCTGATGAGGTATCTTGTAGATTACAGATTTCGAAGTTCCTGAATTTGAAACATTCTCGATTCTGAAATACCTAAATAATTAAATATTTTGCAGCCTGGTGAATTATTGGAAATAAAAATTATTTAATTACGCGATTCAAATATTGTTAAATTTATTCAATTTCCTGCGTTTTCTTCTTGCAAGAAACAGATCTTAAAAATTGTTGTTGTTGATGATCGAACTCTTCAAAATTCTAATAAGGTATCTTGTAGATTACAGATTTCAAAATTCCTGAATTTGAAACATTTTCGATTCTCAAATACCTAAATAATTAATTTTGCAGTCTGGTGAATTATTGGAAATATAAATTATTTAATTACGCGATTCAAATATTGTTAAATTTACTCAATTTCCTGTGTTTTTTTCTTACAAGAAACAGATTTTAAAAATTGTTGTTGATGATGGAATTCTTCGAAATTCTAATGAAGTATCTTGTAGATTACAGATTTCAAAATTCCTGAATTTGAAAAATTCTCGATTCTGAAATACCTAAATAATTAATTTTGCAGTCTGGTGAATTATTGGAAATAAAAATTATTTAATTACGCGATTCAAATATTGTCAAATTTACTCAATTTCCTGCGTTTTCTTCTTACAAGAAACAGATCGTCAGTTAAATATATTGTTGTCAAAACGTAAATTTTGTCAGAAACCTGTCATCAACATGCTGCAGGATGTTGGTCATTATATGAATAAAATAATTCGAAATCTGATCGCGCGAATGCGCAACTTTCAAGTTACAATGACGGACAGAAAGTTGAGACGTTTAGCTCGATGGCGTTTGAAGTGTTTGTGAAAGCCATTTTTTCCCGCGGAGAGCAGGAAATTTGATTTTAGAGGTTTGCTCGGGTAGTTTCCCGAATCATTTGACCGGGCTTTGGTCGGACATTTCCACGACCTTTGTCGACGTTCCTTCCTGGAACTTTTCGCGTAGAAGGTTGGCCACGATTCCCGGAGAAATCCTGAGTATGTGGCCGCTGGTACACGCGTTCTATCCCTCGGAGGAAGTTTCATATCCGACAGAGACATATTTCGCGCTAACGCTTTTTCCACTACCTGCCCTTTGACCCTTTGTCGCGCAGTAACGAAAGCGGTACGAAAATTTCTTTTCATTCCCGAGCAAACGCGGCGTCGTATCGAATGGGAAATTGAATATTTCCATTCGAATCGGGTATCTTCCGGAGGAGACTTAGGGAAATTTCGAAATTTCTGAACCGAATTCGGGATTTCCAGGAATCCAGAATCCTGCAGCACGTTGAACGCAGAATTCCGAGTTGTTTTGGAATTTAAAATCTTCGAAGGCGCAGAGTACCTTTGGAACTTTTAAAATTCTTAGGATCTGCGACTCGGAATGTAAAATTCTGGAGGAATGAATGAAAGAATGAGAAATTCTTTTAGGATTCTCAGAATCGTCAGAGTCTCAAGTTTCCGTAATTCAAGATCCTTGAAATTCGGATTTTCTTTTTTAATAAACATATATCGATCTTTTATGCAAAATTTTCCACTTTTCCGAATCTGTCGCGAAAAGAAAACAAAAGGATATGAAATTCTTTTAGCATTCTCAGAATCGTCAATGTCTCAAGTTACCGGAATTCAAGATCCTTGAAATTCGAATTTTCTTTTTTAATAAACATATATTGATATTTTATGCAAAATTTTCCACCTTTCCGAATCTGTCGCGAAAAAAAAAACAAAAGGATATGAAATTCTTTTAGCATTCTCAGAATCGTCAATGTCTCAAGTTTCCCGAATTCAAGCTCCTTGAAATTCAGATTTTCTTTTTTAATAAACATATATCGATCTTTTATGCAAAATTTTTCACTTTTCCGAATCTGTCGCGGAAAGAAAAAAAAGAAAAAAAGATGAACGCATATACATCCGAGGCAAGACGCAAAGAAGATTAAAACTACGAGTACAAAGTTCGTCGGAATTTTGGACGAAACGAACTAAAAAAAAAAAAAAAAAAAAAAAAAAAAAAAGAAGAATAAAGGAAAAATGGAACAAAAAGAGAAACAAAAACGTAGAGAGGGAAGGAAGAGGGACTAGTTTTCGGTACTTTGTATTTAACCGAACGAGGCAGTTGAGTTTTGATCGCCAATAGGGATGAAGCTGGAGCGCGACGATGGCTGCCGTAGCGTTCTGTAATCGTCCGCAAGCCGCTTAACCCCATCCCTCGCTCGTATCGGCCTCTTTCAGTAACATTACGTCGGCGGTTGGTACACCAATTTCTCCATCAGTGCCTCACCGGTATTAACATCCGCCTCGATCTTCTCCTTCGTTGAGCAAGATTTTCGTTGACTGTTCGCGAAACAAGAGCGAAGCTAATAGCTAATTCTCTGGGCGAAACTTTCTTGCTCCCGCGTAACATCTATTCCTAATATTTAGGACCAAGTTGCTTGCAGACTGTATAAATTTAAATTTGGAAGGAAATTGAAAATTATCAAGAATGGCACCAAAGGATCATAAAGGTTCATAAAGGTGTCCTGGAACCTTTGTAAATTAGACTTCTGGGTATTTTTGTAGTGTAACTTCGTTATTTGAACGAAATTTTGACACTTTTGCGAATTTGTAGATTTCCTGTTGTAAAATTTCGAAAGATTCCACTTATTGAAATAAAATTTTATTTTGACGATTGACTAAATTGTCTTGCTTAGTGAAGTCCACTTATCTGAACCTAAACATGTATCATTTAAACGAAGAAAGAAAACAGTAGGTAACGAGAGAAATTGATTTTGTCACGAAACATGATTTTTAGTTTCAGCATGAACTTTAGTCTCAAACTGATCGACTCCAAATTCTGTGACAATTTCTCAATTTCATTATCCAAGCGTGTGACCTGTTCATAACTTCTAAATTTTTTCGAAGATTTGGATCTAAAATATATAACATAGTTACAAACAATTTTATCGAACGTTTCAAATTCTCTGACAGACAAATTCCATACTATAATCGATGTTAATCTCAATATTCAATTTCTACTTCCATGAACGCTACGATCCTAAACTGTGTTTAAAAGAGACAATGTTTCTGACTTTGTACTTTAATCGATTTTAATACAGTCAAAACAGTAGCAAGAAAACAGAGTTCATCAATATGTCCACATATGGGCATGATGAACCAGAGAAGAACGTCTGTAAGATCAAAGATAGAGACGCGTAGAGACGGAATTTCAAAGGATTGTTTCGTTATTTGTCAGAGGAGAGGTGCTCTCTCTACCGTGTACCGTTCGTTTTTCTGGCAGTCGTCGGCGAGAGTTCAGCCACGTGTTTTCGACAGAAGACAAACGACAGCGGCGCTTCTTTCGAGCCGGCGCGACGCCGCGTCAACGTGCATTTGGCGCCATGACGTTCGGATGATATTAAAATGAAATTTTCTCCGCTGTTGTCCCTGCTGCTTACCCCTTGAGAGAGAGATAGAGAGATAGAGAGAACAGAAGGAAGAGAATGATTCTTGTTTTGACGCGCGGCCTGGCTAGCAGATTTCGCCCTCTCGTCGAGTCCGAAACGAACCGAGACGAAAGCATGAGTGCCGAACCGTGGACGCCGTTAATGGGTTCTGTCGACGAGCCGTAGCTTTTCAAACCAATCCTCCCTCATCGGACGACGACGACGAGAACGACGATGAGAGAAATGAACGACGCGTGTCTGACAGTCGCGGAGAACCCAGTCGACTGGATTAATAAACCAAAGTCTGACGTATTAGCGAGTCTTTCCCCTGCAAAATTGCCTTCGAAGTTGTATCTCAACGTAGCAATTACGTTTCTGGAAATATTGGAAATATTGCTATAGAATTTTATGTTTTAATATCACACGCGATATGACGCTGTTTGGAAAATTGAATCGCCCCGAGGTGAATACATTCTCACGTCTGATTCTGATCTGTTAGTTTCTCTTAACGTGCAATTGATTTCACATGCAAAATTGGGAGAAAAAAAAATATTGTAGAGTTATTGAGGAGTATTTCAGAAGTCAGTGAATATTCGAACTGTCTCTGGAATTGTCTCTTGAATCGTTCGATTGTACAAATTTTCAGCCGGGTTGCCTCTCATCTAGAAGCGTTTATCATTGTACAAATTAATTCCGGTCACATTTTTTTCATTTTATTTACAATTCTAAATATTGTACGACTCATCTGGATTGGCCAATTCCGATTCACCAAATAATCGACTTCTCTACTTTGAACGGAGTTTGAAAGTATTTCGATAATATGCTTATTTCTCAAAAATATCCGATCAAGTAACAAACACTTGTGGAATGCGTATGTGAGTCGACTGGGACTATTGTCTGTCTTCTTCTTTTTCTTTTATTTATTTTTCTCCTCGTCGTTCATAAGAGATATTGGAATTGTTAAAAAAAAAAAAAAAAAGAAAAAAAGGGGGAAAGGCTAGTGAAAAAGGAAAATAACGGAGTCAAGGAACTTGTGAAATATGGAGAGGCGAAAGGAAGGGTGGTAGTTTAGCGAACTTCCCTTCATTTCGTGACAGATTTTTTTAATCCATCATAAAAGCTGCCATTCGACTTTATTCGAAGAATATACAGAGAGTTTCCCCAGTGATTGTTACAGTTAGTCGGAACAACGAAGAAATCTGCATCGTTGAAGACCCTAGAACTCGAGTTATTCCGCCGGCAACTTTTCCTCCCTCTCGTTTCTCTAGGAGAAAGACTTTTTCCCTCGTTGAGTCCGCGCGAGGCGAAAAAGTGACGACGACGACGACGTCGACGAAGTCTCCGGCGTCGAACTCGTTTGGAAGTACGACGTTCACTTTGCATTTCATTCGGCGAAAATTGTTATCAATCTAAAAGGGGAACGAGACGCGCCTTATGCTTCTGAAAATTTCCACGAATTCCCCCCTCTGAGCAACTTCGTTCGCAGAAATAATATTCGATTTCCAGGCTCCAAACGACGCGCTAATCTCGAGTCGAGTTATTGCGCGTTTCCTGATGTCAACGATGCAATTCTCCGACGTACAATGGGATTTCACGAACGAAGAAAGGATTCCCGAACACGTTCTCTGTGGGCTATATTTTACGCGACTATTCGTTTACCTTGTTCTTTCTTTTTTGTCTTGTCGACGTGAACAGAAAAATTTAGAAGATTGAAAATCTTCGCCAGAGTGTTAGAATACACGACAACATAGAATTATTCAAATGAAAAGAAGAAGATCAGATTCAACCCTTTCATTCTAATCTCCTAATTCTGAATGTTTTAAATTAAAATCACCTCTCTGACAGTACTCCCCAAATCTATCAAATTAAATTACTTTCAAAATCTCTTTTTATTGTACAATGTAGAGTTTAAAATGTTCCAGTGACTACTACATCTTTTCTTTTATTAACATGGTACGATATCAAACTTTTATCGTTCTTCTAATCTGTTAATAAACTACAAGAAAAAAAAAAGAAAAGAAAAAGGAAATCCATCGTCGCGACGCTTCAGTTCGAAGAGATTCCAATTTCGAACGGTGGGAAATCAGTTGAATTCGTTCGTGTCCGCCGCGTGAAATGTAGCTAAATTATTTGCGGTTCATCGGCGATGTCGTGACAGGCCTCACACTGGTGTTTTACAAATCCGCCTCGTTACTTACCACAAGCTGTTCCGTCCCATGTATTATTCATTCCTCCACCAGCCCCCGATTCCCCGATCCCGCGTCTCGTATATTTTATTTTCGATCATGAGCAGACCTCTCGCCGCTTCGTTCCAATCGTCTCTCTCTCTCTCTCTCTCTCTCTCTCGAAAAAGAAGAAGAAGAAGAAGAAAAAGATGGGAGGCTCGCTTTCTAATCCGACGAAATGCCGGTCCCTGTTCCATCCCCCCAGGCCACATTTTATCCAGCTCCTCCGGCCTCGAGGAACGAACCGGACACGCGTCATTGATTTCGTAACAAGATAGAGAGCCTCCCGGCCCTCTTCCGTTTAGCGCCGTTTGTTCAACCCCTTCTCTCGGACAAAGGGATGATTTTTCTTCGAGGAATTGGATTCCACGTAACAATGGCCGGGACGTGCGCTTGACACGATGCGTCCGATCCCAATTCCTTGAAGAACTAATCGTTCCTCCAACTGAAATCGACGCTCATTGCTGCACGGAGCCGTGTTTCACCGGGATCACCGTTAGGTAGCTGCTAACTGACGCGGTGGAAAAGTGTTTCGCTCGATTTAGGGTTAGGACGGTCTTTCGAAGCTTCTGTCGAATTTTTAGCTTTTCGTTTTTAGTTGTTGCAAAGTTTTGCCGAGTTGCTGGATTTGTGGTTGACTGTCTTTCAAAATTTCGGTCGTTGGAATTTCAGTTGCTTTTTTAGATAATTCTTTTAAATCGGTAGTATTGGAAATTGAAGACGATCCTGTGAAGATTCAAATCTTCCCATCTTACTGTCGTTCAATTTAATCGGAATGTTTAGAAATATTTAGGAAGTCAGTTTGTTTAGAATTACTTTGCACGTCAAAGAGAAGCAAATAAAATAAGACGCTTCTGAAGTGTAAATGTAATTCTGAAGTTACCTCCAACTCCCGTCGATGTAAAACGT
Organism: Frieseomelitta varia; assembly: GCF_011392965.1. Classification (NCBI taxonomy): domain Eukaryota; kingdom Metazoa; phylum Arthropoda; class Insecta; order Hymenoptera; family Apidae; genus Frieseomelitta; species Frieseomelitta varia. Next base: position 145,448 of record NW_025110575.1, read on the forward strand.
TAATGTTTATAAACTAGATAGTCTTCCGTAAGAAAATAACTAATGTCCCTATAGCTGACTATCGTTTGTCCGATCCTTTCGGGGATAAGGGACCAATTTTTCTCGGAGGAATTGGATTCTCTCTAACAATGGAGTCGACGTGCTCTTGACGTCGTGATGTATTTGATAGCACTTGAAACGAGCTAAGCGTTTCCCTTTCGACGAAAAACGAATGGAGACGTTGTTTGCTCGTACCTAACTAAACTGGAGGATTACGTTTATCACCGGTTGTAAAAATCAACAAACTGGAGGAGAGACATCCACCCAGTTTGAATAAAAAACTGAAAAGTGAACAATGACAGTGTGAAAACTTGAAGTGGCCGGTTGTTACGTTGTCGCACGGCTAAAAACATTCCAAGCTAAAACCGTCGTTCTCGCGTAAATTAATTGAACGTGATCCAGCCTCAAAGCTCCACTTCGTAAAACCGGTGCAAATTTACCAGACTAAAAACCCTTCACCGGGCTATTCTCTTACAACGTTTATCCGCTATCCTTGTCATCGTTCAGCGCAGCAGGACAATTCTTCGTACAAAAAGTCCTCAAGATCTAAAAATTTGAAATTCGATCTGAAATCGATGCCCGTCAGCAGAATTATCGGTTATCGACGCAGAACTAGAGAGAAGCATCGCCACGAGCGCTCATTACCGAATGTTCAAAGCGCTGTTTACCGATTAATCGCGACACGTTGTTCCCGGGATTTTTGTTTTCTTTTCGGCCTTTTCGAAATTCGCGCACGTGTCGCGCGACCGGGATCCACCGTTCCGCGACACGTTCAGCCGCGTCGGTGATCGATAATTCCAACAAATGTCAGGGAATTTGTACACGGCTGCCGCGGCGATCACCGATCAAACGAGCGCGTTAATCGCTCGGCACGCTGCGTGAGGCAGGCTGGGGGTGGGTGGGAATCACGAGGGGTAAAAATGCGTGGCACAGTGACGTTGTGGAACGCGGAGAGTGGAGACAGCGGGAGAATGTGCGAGGACAGCGGCGGAAATCGGCGGATGTGCGCGTGTTCGTCGAGCGTGGAAGCGACGAAGCTGAAGAGGGTGAACAGGTAAGGGACGTGGACGTGGTGAAACGTCGAACGTGGTGGGACAGTTTGGGGGGTGATGAGGGTGGAACTCCCGGGTACGTAATTACGGTGGATTATCGTGAAAGTGCGCGCAAAGGGGGCACCTGGCCCGGGGGGCGTGCCACCCTTCAGGGGAACCCCCTTCGGGGCGTGCGTGGCAGAAACAGGCCGGACGACGCAAGGTACATCTACATTTCCTACATGCTGCTGGCCGAGCTGCATCTCTTCGAACAGGTAAACATGTCTGCGTTCGTTCGTTTGATATTGTGAATTTTATTAATGAAATGTGAAACACACAACGGAGAGGGTTAACTGCAGAGGAACGCAGCTGCTCGCACGTGTAATCGTTTGATAAATATCTACGTTTTGTTTCGACGTTGTCCAACTCGATGTTCGAGTTACGAGCAGCGACGTTGTAACGTAGGACAGGTTGAAGTATGGTTACGAGGGATCCAGCGGGAGAGGAGTACATCCATTCTTATTTTTTGAACGTGAAATTACTCCAAACTTTCGGGCGTAATGTATATTACGCTATACAGTGTACCAGTGTAACTTTTGAGTTATTAGTTTTAGTTCTTGGTGCAAATGTAAGTATTCCAAGTTTCGGGTAAAGTAAAATGTCCAAGTGGTCGACAGTCCGAATTAATTCATTCCCTCCGGTTAACGAGTTAACAAATTAACCAGTGAAAAAGGAACTTTTTCATCGATCTTCTGTTTAAAATGAAATAACGAAGGGTGTATGAGTAACACGATGAAATTACAGAATCTATTTATTTTTTTGTGCACCATAGTTTTATCGTAAATGAATCTACCCTCGAGTCAGCAATAACTAGGGCAATTAAGAGAAAACTTTTTTTCCCTTCCGCGATAATATTTATTTACGATCTCGCGGAGGGAGAAACCATCCCCTCAGCGGATTTCTGTAAAAAAAGCCGCGGATTCAGTCATTTTTACGAAGCAGCGATTAAATAGAAAAAAAAAGATGTATGAATGGCTGAGAAAAAAAAATTAAAAAGTAAAATTCAAAGGGAACGATGAACGATTGGATAGAGAAGCGTATTCAGTATTAATTCCATTCGCTTATAAAACATCCTCGGTTTTCTTTTTATCTACCATTCAAAGTAGCACGATATTGCCGTACGAATACTTTGCTACAGTAATTGCATGTACGATATTTAATCCAAATTCTATTTTTATATCACAACCAGTAACATATTTATGCTATATATAATTTGTATAATTCGAAATATTATAACGAAAGAACATGTTTCGTATTGAAAAATCGTGAAAAATAAAATGGAATAGAGTAATTAATAATTTTTCGATTTCAATAGTTTCATGCACTTTTGAACGCAGATATTAAAATATCTACTGATATATATTATAAATTATTGCTCGTATTTTCCATTTATTTTTCACTCATCTCGTGATATAATTATCACACCTTAAAATCGCTCTATTTCAAAAATAGATCATTTAATCATACGTCTACGTAATAGCACAATAAATACTCACGACATGTTCTACGACAGTTCAATTTCAGTGTCTATAATAATAGACATATAATAGACATATAATAATTTCAGTGTCTATAATATTGAAGATTAAAATTAAGATCTTTGAACAAACGTGATTATTATTGTTATAACAAAAAAAGATATCCGACGCGAGGCAACAATTTTTCGCAGACGATGATCGAACGACGTGACAAGCCGCCAAGAATGTTCTTAATTCCGTGAGAATCCCTGCCTTGGCTCGTCTCGTCCCATAGATCACGTAAATTCGCCGGCTTTGTCCCTACGGGGTAACGCCTCCGAGGGATGGAACCGCCTCGACCGACGGAACCGTCGCGGAATCTCGGTGTACCGACGTGTAATCGGCAATTCCTCGTTAGAAATCCTCGCCAGCATGCACGTCACCGACCGCCTAAGTGTCAGACATTGATTAAGTCTGACAGTACCGATTAAATACGTCACGTGGAAGAGGCGAGCCAGCTTCGAAAGGACGAAACCCCTTTGAATTATGCCCGATCCTTCGCCGTTTCCGACGAAGGAAGATTCGATCTCTCTCTCTCTCTCTTTCTCTCTCTCTCTCTCTCTCTCTGAACCTCTAAAATTTTCATCGTCTGAGCTGAAATTTCCCAAGAATTGACGGGGACAAACGACACTTCCCTGCGATTTTATTAATGCTGCTTCACAGTAGTTACGAGCAATTGCAAATACGTCGATAAGATAATGTAATTCTGTCCAGTTTCTGTCCAGACAATCTTTTGTCACGATAACGATTTACATTATTCGCTTTAGCAAGCTGTTCTCAAATTTTTTTACTGTAGAAAAATTCCAAAGCGAAGTTCGCGTGAATTCGAAGAGTCAAACATAAGCGACGTCGCGTTTCTCGTAAAGCTGACGCGATAGAATTAAAGTAAATATAACAGCGACTTTGTTGAATTTGTTTCGTTATTAATAATAATCTGTGTGTGTATGTGTGTGAAATCGATCTTTCCTTCATGTAATACTGTCCAACTCATACTTGTATGAAGCTTCGGCTGTAAAAAGCAAGAGAATTTCTCCGAGCGATATATAACAAAAAGACAAACGGGCGGCAGGGGGGTTTGGGGAGCATTTGCGGGTGAAAATCGCGCGGCCGAAAGTTAGGAATAGCAAGTTGCCAGTGGAAATTGAGGTTTCGGGATGGTTCGAATCCGACTGGAAAATTGGCAGGGATTTACGCGGAGTATAGCGATGCGGATTTTGTTTACAGAAACCTCCGGCTTGAATTCAATTATCCGGCTTGAGTAGCCGCGGAAAGTTAATATTCGGTATATGTATAGAGCCGTCCTGGAAATGTCAGGAAAATTGGACGTGTATGAATGAAATTGGATGAACGTTCTGGAAATTAGAAGCCAGAAAGGGAATTATACTTTGATACGATTGCTATGTTTCAATTAAACGAGCAGGAAGGACGTTGGTAATTCGAATAACTATCAGCAGAGTTGTTTAACATGACTCAATTAATGCCATTAGTGAAATTTTACGCGTTACCAGTTACGAACGTGTAATTTTACTTAGCAAAGTTAAGCTTAATAAATTACGAGCCAATCTAGTCCGTAGGCGTAAGACATTGTCCTACCATAAAAGTTTACACTACTTGAAGTCTACCTATGAGATACCTTTACTCCTTTCCATACTGTATTTTAACGATGAGTATTAATTTAACAATAAATAAAATAAACTTGGAAAATTACAAGCCGATTGTATTTCTCGAGCTAAGATTATAGACATGGTCTGACCATAAAAGACTATACTACTTGAAGTCTACCTATGAGATACCTTTACTCCTTTCCATACTGTATTTTAACGATGAGTTTAACAATAAATAAAATAAACTTGGAAAATTACAAGCCGATTGTATTTTTCGACGTAAGATTACAGACGTGGTCTGACCATAAAAGACTATACTACTTAAAGTTTACGTAAGACACCTTTACTCCTCTTCACACTCTGTTTCAACGATAAGAACAAATAAAATAAATTTGGAAAATTAACCAACCAATTGTCTTACTCGTCGTGAGATTGATAGACATTGTCTGACCATAAAAGGTCATACCACTTAAAATCTACGTTATACTCTGCCACGCTATTCTCTGCACTCTTTAGATTGTCAATCTACTAGCTTAATAAATTATCGTACAAGACCAGTCGAGTTTATATTAAATTCATCGCGAGACAAGGGTAATAAAGTCAAATCTTCATAAACTTGGTCCGATTGCGGCAGCTTCCTCTTTCATTCAATCGGTACTCGAGACTAGATTTAAATCGATCGTAACGGAGAACGAAGCACTAATAAAATGGCGCTGTATTATATTAAACACGTTCGAGATTCTTAAATATTTCGATGGACAATTTCAAGTATCGCCGGTCGATCGCGGAATATTTATAATTAATAGAGGGGGTCGATTTGTCTCGTCGATGCACGGACGGGAATATCTCGGTTCATTACGCGTTTCGTGTTCGATGATTGATAGAATTCGCGTAATCGTGTTTTCCTTCGGCAATTACGCGTGTACGCCGTGCGCTCGAAATATCGTCAGGAGCCGCGTAACACCGTGCAATAAAGCGATCCCGCCCTCTCCGTAGACGTAATATTACGTCCTTGGCATCGAAACAGGTAATATGCCTTTCGCCACGCCGCAGGCGAACCTCCACTTCGATCCGAGCGTAAGGATTCGCGGCTCTAATTGAATCGAGACCACACAGACGCCCGCGAAATTGATTTCATTACCGGTGTTTGCAGGGAATCGTCACTGTGAGATAATCGAGCCAACCCTCCGGTCATTTCGAAACCGCAGTGACTCGCGCTCTTTTTTTCTTTTTTTTTTTAAATCATTTACGCTGCCGGATATTCGCATTATTAGTGGAATACGTGTTTAAAGCTGCATATTGTGTCGTACGTATATTTAAATAAATAATAACACACGACTGAGAGAAGTTCTCCGGGAGAACAGTTATTTCGTAAAAGTAAATGTATCGTTTGATAAAATTATTTACTGAAGGGATTTAGTAAATTGAATATTATATTAATTGCTTGAAGTAACTTGGTGAAATTGTTATTTGTTAAAATTGTACATAACGTTAATGAAAAGATTATTTTTATAATTCTTGTCCTTTAAAATCTTGATTATTGTCAGTGCCTTTTCCAACGCAGAGTGAAATTATTTTAATCTGTAACACGCGCGGTGTCTAGAATACACGTCGAATAATTCGTCGAAATTTATTTTGCAGCTTTGCGAGAAGAATCCGGTGGGCAATAATTCTAAATATCCGCGTCACGGCGATACGAGAATTTCTGAATAGTTTAAAGGAAAATTGCAAAGCGTTCGCGGTACTCTCTCGCGGTAATTAAAAATTTGCAACAATGTTGCGGAACATTCCGCAATTTTGCCGAATATCACAGAAGCCTGTGAAAGTGTTGCAAGAATGTCACAGCGGATGCCTTGATCGCGTTCGTGCTTTTAAAAAGTTAGCAATGTACCGTAGTTTTATGTAAGCGTAACATCATTTTCTAGTGTCGTACGTTCCATGATGCACGATCTATTCCGTCACACATTTTTTTCTCTCTTGATCTACATTGTGGATTATCTTAATAATCAATTTACATGCGTGCACTAACTCACGAGACAATTATCGTAACTTCTATCTTCGTACTGTACGCGTTGTATAAAATATGTCAAAACTTCATTAGTATTGTAACGAGACACGAGTATTAGGAAGGTTTGGGACCAATCTGAATATAGTGCAACGAAAAAGTTACAAGAAATTAGTATAGAATATGAATAATTATTTTAAGCACGTAAGAAATGTTAAATCAGTTTCCATTGAATATTTAAAGATTTACTAAGTATATTAAATATACGTGTGTAGTAAATACCTTGCAGTTGATTTATTTCAAATTTTACCAATATAATCAGGATTTTATATTCTTGAAAAAAAAAATGAGAATTTTATAGAAAATCGTTTCACGTACTAACGTATTCTGCGTTGCATATTAAAGTTTCTTATAAATGCTCGGCTAATCACGTGCTAATGAACTTTCGACATGTTTTATTTAACGCGCGTGTTTGAATAATCTCGCGGGTGTACGAGCTTGAACGAGGGAGAAAATCACGAGCGAAGATCTTCCAAATCCTCGCTTGTATTTTCGTGAGGGGGAAAAAAAAAAAACGAAAATTTTACAGAACGAAAAAAGGTAAAAAGAGGCAGGAAGAGGGAAGAACGATTTTATCGTTCATGACGCGTCATCGATAACGCGCTATTTGCGTAATTGCACGGCGACTGGCTCGATAAGAAGCACAAGCGCCGACGACTGGCTAAAAACCCTTTACGTTTCACGTTTTTTTTTCCAACCCATTTAGCCATCGAATTTCCCCTAAACGCTTCTTTTCCCTGGTTGCCTCGGTTCACCGGGGGGTCATTTTATAGACACCCATTACCAGGAAAATTTAATCTGCATTGAAAGTACGCCGTTAAGACGGCGGGTATCGTATCCGCTTTCTCCTCGCGATCGATCGGTATCCCACTGATGTGATACTTGATTGGCAAACACCAGAAAGTAATTGGTTCTCTCCTACAAACTCTTTTCTCTCGTGGAATTGAATATCGCTAATGGCAACCTTTTCTCAGATAACTTTTTTTCAACATGATTTTCTTCAGTTTCAACGTTGTATTAGTTTCGTTGGATTAATTCATCCGGTTAATCACACGAAGTTGAAAGTCTGAGATTCGTGTGTGAGATAGATATCGCTTTACGACGTGAATGATAATTCAAAGAAGAAAAGTCGTTTATATGTTACTCTGCAAATTTTAAAAGTGTCACGATCGACTCATTCAAGAATATCTTGGAACATTTCGGAAAATTATGAAATCTAGGTGGAAAAAAACGAATCCTTTGAGTTTCCTTTCGTGGCTTTCCACGAAATAGAATTTTACAAGTGTCTCGAAAGGAATTGCAAATGGAATATTGCGATGTTCAATGAATCAAACGGTGACGTAATTGTTCCAAATAAGAAATTTGAATATTTCATATTGTAAAACATTATTAGATACGATGAAAGAATAAAGTCTAAAGAATAAATCTAGAATTCAATGATTACTCTCTGGATTGAGAAGAAGAAAAGGTGTAGCAATTTCTCTTTCGTGTCACGCGTAGCAAATCTCCGAATGCTCGAATAGAATTACACGTAGTAATATAGTAATGCAACAAGCGGCGCAATATAATAAAATAAAGTGGAGGATTTTCAAGCTGCGGATATCGGCGCGCACTCGTCCAACGATTAATCCAACGACAGCTATCAAACTTCATCGGTCAGATATCTGGTGTTCCAATTAAACGTCACCGATTCGCACTTTCGACGAGCACCCCCGGCGAAAGGCATTTTGATGGATGTACCCCGACGCTTTTCGAACAGGTTCCTTGCATCGTTGCACATCGTGTACCACAATATTTGCCATACTTCCGCCCGCCCGTGTACAAGTTGTACCGTAAATTGTGGACGCAACTTTAACCGAGCCAGACACGTAGAAACGATAAAAAAGCCTTGCACCAGCTGTGCAATCGTACCAATCAATTCCAGATATCCTATTATTTTTACAGCCATAATCTTTCCCGCTGTCGATACTCTTTATTCTGTAATTCGTTCAAGTCGAATTTTTTTTTTATCATCTTGTCGCGCGATATGTATGTATATCTGAAGAATGTTGAAATAATGTAATTTTTCATATTTGCATGTGTGGCAAACTTCAAAGACTTCAAGTTCAGCTCTTGACGAACGAACAGCATGTGAACCAACTCTTGCTAACTGAAATGGCACAATCGATTCTCCAAAAGTGTTATCACCCGTATAAATTTCACCGGAGCTGTACATCACTGTCGGTAGTATTTTCTACCATCGAATCAATTGCGTTCTATGATGCAGCTTTTACATACATCAATTGTATTGATTCGAGAGAGAGGATCCTGTTTCGAAAAAGATCGAATGAGTAGTTGCAGTGGCGTTGGTTTTTTTTTTAAACTGAGGCAACTATGAAAATTTGAAGTGGAATTTGAGCAGCTTGTTGAAAACGACAAAACGAAAGCGAAAGAGAGAGAGAGAGAGAGAGAGAGAGAGAGAGAGAGAGAGAGAGAAAGACAGGACAAAGAGAAGTAGAACAATTCGACTTATTCTATCGGACTTAACCAAAAGTGAAGCTAACAAACAAGTAGTAACATTATTTAACAAAATTTTCTTTATCAAAATATTTTTCATCAATCAGTTATCTTTGACACGAATATTTATTGAATTTTTTAGGAAAAAAATTAATAGATATTCATAGATATCATAGAAAATACTATTTTAGTATAAAACTGTATAATTTACGTCATCATTCATTAAATTACAAAATAAAAACTCAATCAGCTATCTTTGACACGAATATTCATTGAATTTTTTAGGGAAAAAATTAATAGATATTCATAGATATAAAAACTAATAGATATTCATAGATATCATAGAAAATACTACTTTGGTATAAAACTTTGTATAATTTACATCATCATTCAATAAATTATAAACTAAAAACTTCAGTACGAAAATCCGCAGGCGATTTTAACCAGCTTTCAACGAAACTTTCCAAACTTTGTTTGATTATTTTTCGTCCATGTATCATCGATCTACGTTACACTGTTCGAGCGTAATACACGTAGCGAGGCGAATAAAACTAGAAGCAGCGTGCATTCAATCCTGGAACAACTTTCAATCCGTGCCTCCCTGAATTATGAAACTTAACATCCGCGCTCAGAGAAGAAAGCCTGCTGAATTATTATCCGCATCCGCCGTAGTGGAAAAACTTTGTTACCCGTAATAGAAATGTACGGGGTGGCCCTCTTCTCTCAAAAGAAAATATCCAAAAGGCTTCCCACTCCTACGATGTTCACCGATTCTTCTTAACTCGGCCACGACTTGAATGTCTGATCGCCGATGAACGACATTCGGTCTGTTTGATCATTTCTTGCGAAAGACAGATCTCGTCGTGTGTTTGAGGGTGGTTTTCCGCGAATTGTGTATCTTCGAATGGAGAATTCATTGCACTGGGATGGTTCTGTATGTACAGGGAGGTTTTCGTAGGATTTTGAGAGACGTACATACATAGGTGGTTTAAAATTGTACAGTCAGGACGATTTGGATCATTCATATGGCTGACTCTACTGGAATTTTATAGCTCGAAGACTTGTTTGACTCGTGCTCAAATAATACTTTTTCACATTAGTTACAATAAATCCGTTGGTATTGTTCTAAATTTCAAATTCTAATAAAATAAGAAAACGTTGGACGTACTCTTCGAAGAACTTGTTTAGTTGCAATTTAGGAACCGTTCTCATCATTTTTCAATTTGTGCAATTTCTCAAAGCTCAAGCACAATGTGCACAATCACAATTTAACGGAACAAAAGATTAGATAAGAAGAAATAACGCAGCATTTTCCTAGGATATAACCAAGTCCGTACGAACAGTATGAATTTAAATTCCGAAACGGGAGTATACGCTGTTCCGTCCCTGCTGTAAATACCAATATGCACAGTATCCATAAATAAATTTCCATGAAACGGTGTTTCTCGGTAAATTGTGATCGCGTCTGTATGGAATTTTCAATCCACCGAAAAGAAATGGAAAAATGTGAAACACATTTGAGACGACAGAGCAACAGCGAAGGAACGAGGCCATGTTTTTACGTTTGATTTTGAATTTATCTCCGTTCGAACACCACCGGCTGAAAATTGGTTGGAAGGTGTTGCCAGCGTGGCAACACTACGACGATGAATATTTCTCAATTCAGTTGCATCGGCCTCGATTTATTTTCATCGGCGCATGTCAACGCTAGGCCTCGGCGTACGTGGTAAGCCGGCATAAATCATTACTGGCCAAGCGTTCGCCGCAATTCACGTCATCACGATGACGGAACACCGTGCGAGCGTTCTCTTTACCCTCTTTCTTCTTCCTCTCGGTGTACACCTCGCACGGAGAAAATCTAAGGGAGTATCGTGTGAATTCTTGAAATTTTCCGATGTCGAATATTTCACGTCTTCGATAGCAACAGCGATCCTTGATCGTAAAGTATTTCAATTATATTATGCCTAAATTGGCATCCACTACTTGTTTAAACGCATAATTTCGCGAGATCACGAAGATAGATTTAATTTGAAAAAATAATGAAACATTACTCTGATGTAAAAAAAATCCCAAAAAGAAAGTCAATTTAAAATTGAACTATTTTTGAAATTTAACGAAGCTTGCCGAGCACGATCGATATTGTTTTTATATTGCTTTTATTAAGAATTTGGCCATTTCATCTGCGACAGTATTTTATTATATGCGTATGTTGTTCGTTTTTGACGCTTCTCTAGACACTGGCGCAAAGTTGTATTTTTTCATCGTGTGACAGTTGGTCGCGGTGTCTCTATTTGAAGTTCAGTATTCCTGCGCAAACCCTGCACCAGTTTTGATTAGTTTGCACGGGTAACGCGTCGATCGGTATTTTTGTTGCTCTTGTTTTCCATCGAATTCCAGGGAATGGAAAAAAAAATATTTGAGTTCCAAAGGTGTTAACCTTTTGATAGACGTAACTTAATTTTTATAAAAAGCAAACATTTATTAACGTGTAACAACTGACACGAGCGAAAACAATCCCTGTCGTCTGTGAAAGGATTAAAGGACAAATTTCTATTTTAATCCTCAATATATCGTTGATTTGAGTTAATTTTAATGATGATAAAAGTTTCCTATTACATAAAACACAGGATATAAACTGTTAGGAGTGTGCGAGAAGCCGAAAATATCGGGAACTCGATGGTCGGGACGAGATCGGGAAAAGATCGAGTCGGATTGCCGAAAATTTCGAGATTCCCGAAGGAATCGGGTTTCCTGAAAAAGTTGAGATTCCCGAAAATTTCAACAATCCGGTTACCCGAACTACTCTACAATGGTTTCTCGAACTACTCTACAATGCTGTATGGCAGCCTATAAAATATGTAAATACACAGTTTCAATTTCTTCTGCCAGTGAAGTTCTTGGAAACACGGATTCTAAGAAGCGTGTGACCTGATGTAAACGAACGTGTGACTGCGTGCTTAGTATTTGGACATTATGTACGCTGTTGAGCAGTATCGCTGAGAAATTCGGGCAGTTCAGACGTACGTTTCAAAATCTGTGTAAATTTAATATTGATTAAAAATCTTTAAAAAAAAATATCGAGTGATAGTGAGAGTAAAGTTGTGGTAGCAGGAAGTAGTGCAAAAGATGTCGTGCAAAGGAAGAAGGTAAGGAGAAGCTCTGTTTGGGAACATTTTCAGGAAAAAGATGATACAAAGGCGGAATGCATACATTGTCACCATGAATTTAAAACTAAGTATGCAAGTAATACTGGTTCATTACGCCAGTTGAAGCATATACATCCAAACATAAGTACATGTACTAGAAAAGAAACTGAATCGATATAAAATTTGTCGCATGGACAAAATGATACGCGAAAGATTGTTAAACCAAAAGATATAACAGAAGGAATTGCTCGAATGATGGTTCTAGATCTGCGACCTTTCGATATAGTTGAAGGCGGGGGCTTTAACGAATTATTTATTCTTGTTACCAGTCCTTTTCCGAATCCCAACTCTTTCGAGAATCCCGATCAATTCGAGAATCTCGATCCGACCCGACATTTCGGGATCTCGCACACCTCTATAAACTGTGATAATATTTCATTCTTTTAGCTAAAGTCACAAATCTATTGATAGTAATTGAGAGTTATTAATGAAATTCGTTATTTACTATAGAATTTAGCACTCGCGAAATAATGGGATTCGATACACGTGTTTTTCAAGCATTTCACTTGTTTCAGTTACAATTTTTCTTTGATTATTTTATACTGTCGAATCTTCTAACAATCTAGTCACAAAATGGAAGTTACTTTTAATTAAAGTTGTGTAATTACATGAAATTGAAAGAAATTGAGATATCTCCCCATGACGTAACAATGTTGTAACACTAGCGACAGAAAAATTTACGTAAGCTTCTCTCTCATGTTGCAGGACCTGCAATCGGAAATCGAAACACATCGAGACGTGTACGCATCCCTGAATGGCACTGGCCGGAAGCTGTTGAGTTCTCTGGCTAGTCAGGATGACGCTGTTATGCTACAACGACGCTTGGACGAGATGAACCAGCGATGGCATCACTTGAAAGCGAAAAGCATGGCGATAAGGTAACTAACTGTATCCCTTTTTTTCTCTCTCTCTCTCTCTTTTATTCTCTTCGAGATTTGTGGTTCCTCGCTTCCTCCATCTTCCAATATTATTTCTCTTTTTTTTTCTTCTTCTTCTTCTTTTTTCCCCTGCCTCCAATCCAATTAACGTTCGCGGTGAGAACGATGACAGGTGGAACGGCGAAGTTTTCAGCTCTCGTGAGTGGTAACAGGTGCACCACGTTTCGAGACAGACACGTTCCATTTTGGTTACGCGCGCGCGAGTACCCAGCCAGCGGAGAAGTGGAGGAGAATTCAGCGCGAGATCGCGCCACCGGAAGAATGAATTATACGAGAGGGTTGGGAGTAAGTTGAAACGCGACCGCCAAGAGTTGGGTTATCGGCCTTGGCGGGAAGAAAAGAGAACGAAGGATAGAGCCGGTGGTTTCGCGGCGTACCGAGATTTCGGAAAAATAGAAGCTCGAAGAAATATATACCGAGTGAAGTGAAGAGGGAAGTGAATGACGCGATGTATGGGCAGCTGAGGGTTGAAGGGTGCATAACGAGCGGAGAATATACGCGGGGAAATATATGAAATGAATGACGAGCGTGCAGAGAAGAAAGATAGGGAAAAGGAGAAAAAGTAATTGGTGAATCGCGAGATGAAGTGTGAAGAAAAAGTACGGGAATTGCTTTGATTTTATAACATTACCGGGCTTTAGTGTTCGCCTGCCGGCTATTAGATTCGCGAATTGTATCGAGAGATCGAATTGTCCGATCTCTCGGGATTAATGTGCTTTTTCTTCTCTTATGAGATACATTAATCCTCTCTGTGCTTAAAAGAGAAAGAAATTCAGTCTGGTAACGTTTGGTAACTGATAATTCTTATAAATAATTAACTTGGCATTTTCGTGATGATGTATCAACGGCATACAACAATGATGCGATAAATATATAAATTCATTTTTGGTTCAGTAATACTCGATTACGTTAAGTTTCCCTAATAAGAGCAGGATTGAAATGCAGGTAAAAATTATAATTAATTATAATTATAATTAAAGTAGCTCGTTTTCAAAATTTGTTTCGCGAAGGAACGACCGAAAGAAATTTGCGAATCGACGTACTTTTCTATGGTGGAAACGTTTGCTTGGCGATTTTCGTCATTTTTATCTTACATTGTCATTCTCTTTCTCTCTTTTTTTTTTGTTTTCTTCCGTTTTTCATCCCCCACTCGCGAAAACTTGATTTCAGAATCCATTTCGCGTGCTGATCCATTTATTAATCCGTGGAATATTCGGGATAACGTATTAAACCAATTGCAGCGACAATCGCGGCGTTGGAAACGATCGATTTCCAAAAATCGCCGAGTGACTTTGAAACTCGAAAGGAATTTCCAGTTGTGTACACGGGCATTTCTAGTTTCGTCCCTCGACAACGATACACGCGGCAAAAATGTAACGTTGAAAATTACCATCAGCGTCAACGAGATCCACGCGTGACTTAATGCCCTTCAACTTTCCAGATTTAAAACAACCGTTTTAGCACGGACCGTTGAACTATCCATTTCGCACAGCGAAAACAGTCCCAAGTCGCACGGAAATTTTATTTCTATACACAGAAGTAGGATAATAAATGAATGAAACGGCAAGAGGGGATTAACAAAATTTATCGTTCAAATCTCTGACTTGAACAAACAGAGTATCTCTATTTTTATTTACTTGGGCTTGCCGGGGTGGGTTGAAAAATATCTCAAATTTATTCTGAAGGCAGCATATTTTTACTGTAAGCTAAAAGAAGCAAGAAAGAAAAAAAAAATAATATACCTCGCTACTTTGAAGAGAGAGAAAGAGAATAAAGAATGTAAGAGAAATACGAGGAGAAAAGATAACGCACGTTGTATACAGGTGTTTTGAAAACGACGATTAACGCGATTAGCGCGGTGAAACCACGAGCAATGAGGGACGGGCGAACAGAAAAGAAAAAAAAGGTAAAAAAAAGAGCAAGAAGAGGAAAAATCTTAAAAAGAATCCGTAAATTCGCGGGACAACGAACCGAGAATTATTCTCGTGGCAACATCGCCGGAACAATGGCTTTTGACGCGCGAACAATTCCAAAGATTTCCAAAGCCGGGGCGCGCCCGGGTCAGCGGCCGTGCGCACGCAGTAGGTTAACTATGAAGCCGGAAATTCTCCGAGCGCCATTCTCCTTTGATAACGTTGCAGTTATGCGTCGCGGTAATACGTAAGCAGAAATTGTGGCGGCGAAAGGTTTGCTACCGGTTTCGCCCCTGCCCCGAGGATCTTTGACGTTCGACCTGGCCTCCGCGCCTCGATCCCAACCCTATCGACGCGTCGCCATCGTCGTCGTCGTCGTTATGAGAAGCCCTCGCGAGAGACTCTGCGTGAAACTTTGAAACCACCGGGCTGCTTGCTGCTTTGACATCGCCGCGTCGCGAAACCTCTGTTCTCTCTCTCTCTCTCGCGTCGTGAGAACGCTAGCTTCGAACTCGGCGTTGGATTATTAAGGAGAATATTGATTTTAGCCGGTCAATGCACGATGCGTGCTCGAATTACAATCAAGGTTTGTGCTTGTCACGTGGTATTCTCGGTTCTGGGACTTGGAATTAAGTTATTAATAGTTCTATTGAATTGATATTGATATTAATCCTTGGCACGCGAGACGATCACCTGCTCTTAATAGTATCATGTTTCTTTTCCTACGTGAGTAAGTTTTTGTAATGAATTTTGTTAATTTCAATTATTTTAACTTTCGTCGGTTAGTCGTTGATACTAATAGCCTTGGACAAGGGATAGTTTTATTGCAGCACGCAGAGTGACAACTGAGTTTAGTATACATCGTTTAACTACGTGAGAGAAAATTTTCCTTTTACAGCCGAATTGAATTTAAATTATTCTAATATGCAGTAACTAAAAAGGACAATATATTTATGGACATTATTATTATAATTTGATTAATCTATCCGTGAATTAATATTCAAAGAAGAACTTCTCTCAGGAAACTAATAATTTTTCCGGCTCGGCTTGAATAATTGGGAATTACGCTGTAACGTTGATGGAATTTTATTACCAATCTTGTTAATCGATAATTGTTTGTCGTTTCAATATTGATACAGGTACCTTTTTTTTCCTTCTTTATTGCGAGAAAATAAAGGTAGAAAATGTTTGGATCTGAAAGTTTCATCGTGAAGTTAAATACTCCCTGTTTCTGTGTTTACCATCCGCTGCGCTCTGCGCCCATTTCCCCCGAAGATAAAAAGAAAAGCACAGTGAAGCGTCCGCTAGTTTGTGAAATTCGTAGGTGAAAAATTACCGGGGGCCGGTGTTTTTTCAGCGTTCGCCGGTGAAAAACTCCATTCATCTTTCAATTCTCGAGGAAAAGATGAAAAGAGACCGGTTGCTAGTTCTTTTGAAATTCGTCGATGAAAAATTACCACGGTGACCTGAAACGCGTAACTAGGAAAAGAGAGAACGGAAACAGAGAGAGAGAGAGAGAGAAAATACACGCAAGAAAATTCTAAAGTCAATGTCCATTTATTATTCCTGTTTCGCTCAATCAATTTCTCATTTTTATCGTCTGAGTAACGTTAAAGAAGAAGAAGAAGAAAAAGAAGGGGCCAAAAAAAAAAAAAAAAAAAAGAAAAAGAAAAAAAACTACGGGACTGGTTTCTACCTGAGAAACCTGCTGTACGTGCTTACGCTTTTGCCAACAAAAAAAAAAAAAAAAAAGAAGAAGAAGAAGAAGAACGTGAATCTCGACCTGAATCCGCAAACCGTCCGGCGCTCAATTTGCATCAGCGCCAGTTTATTAAAAATCTTTCTCGGATTTTCCTCGGGAAGTACAGAAGGCTTGCAAATCTCTTGCTCGCGTAGGAGTTTTCGTCGAGGAATTTTCAACTTTTCTTGAAGTCGATCGTCATTCAATGGATCGTGAATTACCTCCGCGGCCATATTGAAATCTTTGCTCGTGGAAATTGCAAATCCTTGTTTCTGTCGCGCGCATCAGCTACGCCTCGTACGAATAGTTTCGCGGTTCTTTCATGGCGAGGTATAATAAAGAGATGCCTGTCACCGCTGAAAGATGATTCAGCCTTTGGCGTGATATAATTATAATATTGAATTAATATTCCTCCGTTGTCTTACTTTTGAATTATCGTAAACGATGAGTATCGTAATCTTGAAAACAAGAAACAACTGGTGGCGATTGTTTGGAGAAAAAGTTTCTTTCCCCGCTGAGAATAATTAATTTATGAAAATTCAATAGATTGAACAATATTTCACAAAATTTTGTAGATAATTTCATGTGGTACAATTGTGCGAAACTTTGAAGTTTGAACGGATGAATGGTCACGTAGATCCATCGAGGAAAATTGAGAAAAAGTTCCACATTAAATTTCGAAAAATCCTATCGTCAACACAAATAATAAAACCCGCAAGAAGAAGTTGTACTTTGATCAAATGAATTTGTTCAAAAATACGTACAATAGTTGCCTAGTTTCTCTTTTTAGTAACAGTTGCTTCTGGTCGAAGCGTTTGAAACGGTTCGAAGAGACATGTTTGGTCTTCGATGATTTTTATTCGGAATTTCTCTTGTTTCGTCGACAGCTTCGCGCTCGTCGTGCTCACCTATGCGAAACGCTCTTTTCGCTAGGGAATTTCGGCGACACGCTCGCCGTCAGCGCGCATAATCGGATTCCCCGGTCGCGTCGCGGCGAACTTGATGACGTCGCGTTCATTCCAGACTTCGAGACAACGCGGTTCTCGGTAAACTTCCGCCTAGCCAGACCAACTATGCGAATTCGCGACGCGGTGGCGGAAATTTTCCACGGAAGTTAAACGCTTTGACGGTGGCCAGCCGAAGGGAAATTTCTCAGCGTGCTGAGACAACCGACGACGGGCAAAGTTGCGTGTCTTCTTGACTTTCGTCGAGCATCTCTCTCTCTCTCTCTCTCTCTCTCTCTCTCTCTCTCTCTCTCTCTCTGTGATATATGTATGTATAACGGTCCCGCGTTTCAATCTACCGTCGTCCGCGAGCTTTAATAACTCCCATCCCTCTTTCCGCCTCCGTTTCTGTTTAGACAGCGATAACCGAGGAGATGGTTGATTTTTGCTTAGACTTGAAGAGCAGTTTCGCCGTAATGCTCCGTCGGCAATGAAACCGGTTTCACAAACGTTCATACTTTATTAAAGAATATGCCGCGAAAGGTTGCTTATTGATATATCATCCCGTGGCTGTGTATTCTGGCGGCGATATTATACGACGTCGGTTTAATATCGGACGATTCCGAGAGTTGTCGCCCGTGTTTCTCGTTTTCGTTTACTTTCAACGGCTGTAATTTTGCTGAGATCACGGTATCCTTGCTTGACAGATATCCTTCGTGAAAGTAACTGTTGGTTGCTACGCGTACACGAATTATGATTAAAATTTACCAATATATCGCAGTTTATTGACGATATCAGGACGATCGTGGATCTTTCCGATATCTTGTATCCTCTAGAAACCGAACGCTCGCAATATTTTTAATTACGTGCTTTTGCAACAACTTCCATTCGGCCCGTGTATTTCCTTTCGTATGAAAATAAGTACAAACAAGTAAGAAAGAACGATCGAATCCTCGGCTCTTTTCTTGCACGCAGTCTGCAACCAACGACGACGACGACGACGACGAAGAAGAGACAGAAGAAAAGTCTCGCGCAGGATAACCCTCGGTTAGTTTTCATCCTCGTTCTCCTTCTCCGCTTCAAGAGGATTAATTTCAATCCACCGGCCGAGGGCTCAAAGTGTTCTCAGAATTCGCAGAAAGGGCTGGAACTGTTCGACGATTCACGGGGAATGACTCGGAAATTTAAGTAGCACCGATAAAGCGAAGTCAGCAGCGGGTTAACCCGGATAGAGTCGAGCAATCAGCCGCCATTAATTAGTCCGAGCTGCGTCAAGCTCGCGGTGCGGGCTTGATTACCGGAAGAGGGAACGTATTTACTGGGAGAGCCGCGAACGAAACTCTCCTTTTTTATTAAAAAAAATCGTCTCCTCCTTTTCTCCTCTCTCGCCCGCCATATTATCATCGACGGCAGCCGAATCTTCGAACCGCTCTCGCGAGATCCACCGTCTCGGTTCCATCTCGCCGTTCCAACGCGGATGCCAGCCCGCAATCAGACCACAAATACCGCTGGAAATGCTGATCCCGATAATTCGACCGACGATCGTTTCTGGCACCGGTTTCAACGAGGTCGGGAACACCGATACCACCGATATGTTATATCGCCGGCGAGAAACTTTCCGGACAACCGGCCGTACCGCCGGTTGAAGAAAAAGAGAAAGAGAGAGAGAGAGAGAGAGAGAGAGAGAGAACTAGCCGGATGTCCACCAACCAGCCAGGATGTCCATCCTCTCTCGCCTTTGTTCAGGTTCGTCGATCGCGGGGATTGGCTTTTTAATAGAATGTCGCGGTGGATTCTACAAGCTGTACTGAAAGATACATCCTATCGGTTCGGGATGTTTTTTCGCCTTTACCAGTTTTCTGATTAAACGATAGGATGTTACGTGGCCAGCTGTATTTACTCCTTGCAAGATACGGTGGTTCGTGTTAGTTGAACAACATTTCCTTTAGCTCTGTTGCGAGTATTTCAATTGCATGTTAGGTAAATTTTTGAGCAATTTGGAGGTGTATATATAGAAGTTAGAAGATATTTACTAATAATTACTAATAATAATTGACCATCTAAGGGCCAACAATCCACAATACCTACTAATTTAAGATAACTACTTCAAGATTAACCTCTCGCGCTGGAATGACGTACCACGCACATCGAGAATTTTTTGTCCCCAAAATTGCAATATTTTCTCAGTTTTAAGTATATTTAAGTGAAACAAAATAATAAAACGAATAATAAATATTATTACCTCTCAATAATTTCTATCCAGTGACGTCATACCGACGAGTTCAAACAGAAAGCGAATTATTGTATACGGTTTGGTCACTCGTTATGGTCCGCAATCAGTTGCCAGCGCAAGTGGTTAATAAACGACGGTATCAAAATTATCTATTCATATTATATATCTTCTTTTCTTATAGTAAATAATAAACTCCACATACGTTTTCCAATTTATCGAATAATAATCAAAAGAATTTTCCGTGCTAGATTCTACAAATGTTTGAAAAGATACATCCCTCAAATTATTTTGCGATTTTCACGTTGCGCCCTTAATCGCGGATTTCAAGGCCGGATGAATTCATAAAATTTGACCAGCTCGAAGAGAAGAAGTATTTAATCGACAAAAAACGGCCGTTCGATTTCCATTTAAAGAACAGTCCGGTTTAATTTCGCCGGCAACAGCTTCGGCTCGCAGACGCCGTCTAACCTTTTTGCACCCCGGTTCTGTGCAACAGCTGCCTGCCGCCGTTGTTTGCCGTACGAATTACACAATCCTTTTCCTCTCTTTGCAGCGAAACTCCACTATTTCGAGAAGAATTTGCCGGTTCAGCCAAGTGAAAGGGAGGGTAAATTCGGCAGTAAACTACATTGTTGCGAACAAACAAAGAATTGGTAACTCCGGGCCGTTCCTCCTTTCTGATTCGTCGTCAACCATCTTTTCGTTCCTTTTACGTTACTACGTTTCGATCAAAACCACCAGTCTTTAATATTTGAATCTCCCCCGAATAGTTCCTGAAGGCATTTGAACTCGTGCGTATTGTTACACGATACTGAGCCAACTTTAAATTATCATTAATATGACGACGATTGTAAGAGTATATTTAGACTCAAAAAGATTACAAGAGTAGAATTTAAAATCAATTTGAGAATATATGTAAAAGTTGCTGGATTTGTTGTGAAATACTCTTGATAAAAGCAATTAGATAATAATTATTGATCAGTGCTAAAGTTTATTACATTTATTAACACGGCGAATAATTGAAATTGGGTAATTTGAGTAATTGAATTTTGTATAATGATTAAATTTCAGCATTAAGTATAATTAAATTTGTAGCTTTTGTAGCCTTCATAAATTACGACAAATATCATCCGACTTCTATGTACATTTTCAGACCGTATGTCACGTGAAAATCTTTTTTATGACACGGATAATATATGCAGAGGAGGATTTCTACAAATGATGATCGCGTTGACTATTTTTCTCCCCTCTCGTTTCTATTTTCCTTCCCCTTCTTTCTTCTTCTTTTTTTTAAAACTCGTTCGTACACATTTCCACAACTTGCTCGAATTTTTCCAACGTTAAAATATATCTCAAGCTTCAACAGAGACCGACGATTTCTCGGTTGAATTTTACATTCGACGTGTTCTTGAAACGCCATTGAAATCATTAAAATTCGTTGTATCCCATCTCAAAAATGAGACTGGAATAGGACGTTTGAAAATCTGATTGCCTGCTCGCGCAGAACATAAATAATGAAGAAGCAAGAACGAAATAAATGGTCACGATCGTATCGGCGCGTATAAACCTGCGCGTCGCATAAAAATCGCAGAAACTTCATTCTCCTCTCGCACCCCACTGCAATCCACCCCCTCGTTCGCGCAGAGAGATTTATAACGAGGGAACCGTGGTCGAGATAAAAATCGGCGACTTTTCGGTCGGCTGTTGCAACCGGCCAGGGACGAATCTCGCGCAAACAAGATACCGGTAGCGGATAAAATCAATAGCGCCGGCAATTAGTTACCGTGGCACGCACGCGAAAAGGGCAGGAGCTGCATCCGGCAGTCGGATACGCGGACCTTTCGGACTTGTTCAACATCCGGGGCCACCATTTCCCCCCTCTCTTCCCCCACCCCTCTCTCTTTCTCTGTTATTTTATTTTTTTTATTCTCGAGCCTCGTGCGAATTTCCAACCAACGTTCGAATCGTCGATCGAGGGAGAAAAAACAGCCGATGCGAGCTGGTCGAGAATTTGTACACGAGAATTGGAAACGATTGACAGGGTCCAGGTTACTTGGTCGTGATGTAAGATGCTGTGTTTCACGTGGCTCTTTATTTTTTAAACGATCTCAACCTCTTGCGCTGGGGTGACGTGCCACGCATTTTTTCGTTCCAAAATTGTAATATTTTAAGTATATTTAAGTGAAACAAAATAGGCAAAGCAAATAGTAAATTTATTACTTCTCAATAATCATGTCGCATCGACGACAAAAAGACAGTTCAAAAAGAAAGCGACGAATTATTGTATACGGTTGTTTGGCCACTCGTTATGGTCCGCAATCAGTTACCAGCGCAAAAGGTTTAAACGATCGTTAATTCATTTAAACACCCTTCTCACGGTATTAGTGTATTTACACACTAAATAAGATTATTATAATTTATAATTTAATACCAACGTATTTAAATTCGATTAAATTGTTATTACTTTCGATGTGTTTGAAAAATTCCTAAGGAATATCACCGACACCGAGTTTTCATTCGCGAAGAAGCGAAAGTGGGCAACGGCGTAGAGATGGAAACGTATCTTGCGCAAACACGAGAGCTGGAAGTCAGCAAAGACGAGTCACGGTTGTTGTTAGTCGACAGCATGAATCGGGAGGAATAATTACGGATACTGAGAGCGATAGAGAGAAAGAAAGAGAGAGGTTCTTGCGTCTCAGCGCCATTACTCGCGGCGCGATTAGCGCACTCGCGCGTTCACACGTCGAGCGTCTAGAGTCTAGGCTCTGGTCGTCAAATCATCGAAATTGACGGAACGAGAATGACGTTGGGGCTGTCGTTGCAGAGCGAGTGCCGGCGTTTACGGACGTGACTCGCCGTGGAAAAGACATCAAAGGCGCGTTCGCTGTGTTTCCTTTTACTACTCGTCGCTCTAGAATTGTTCTCGCATGAGAACGACGCGATTTCCCTGGAAGCTCGATCTCTACCCGCCGGCTTCGTTACGAAACGGCCGTGTCTCGCTCTGATCTCATTGCGATCAGAGTCTCTTCGCGTGTTCTTGTTCGTTGTGTTCTTTCTGTGCGACGATCGCGAGAAAGGGAACGAGGATCTGGCCGATTAACGCTAATATCGGACGAAATAAAATGAAACTTTATTGTCTCGTCGAGATGTTAGACACATATTGAGAATTGCAGGAGTTAAAAACGGGATGTTACGAAGGTTTAAAACTATTGCACTTTCTCACCGAATGCTACAACGATCGAAGCGTTTCTCTTTGGCGAAGAATTGAATAGAAATTCCAAAGAAGCTCGATCGTCCGCGTAACAGATATAATTTCGACTGACGCTACTCTAACGGGGTACCGATAATTCGGAATCGACGCCGAGTGGAGACGAGGCCCGTCCCAATTCATCGGCGGTCAGATTTGATTACAGATCAAATTAATCTATGCAGATTAAACGCTTACCGGCCGGGTTTCAACTGCGAAACGCTTTTCCCCCGAATGACTCGGATAGTTCGATTAAACGTTTACCCTGCCCCTCGCCTAAGCCGATGAGTTACCGTTCTGTTTGGAATAACGAGTGCTTTAAATCGGAATTAATATCGAAGATTTATTAAGGAGGAGACGCCGGTTTCTGGAACCGGTGGTGAACGATAAATCGAGGGAGGAAACGCGGCCGGGAACCTCCTCGTTTCGCCAGCCGTGTACACGCGCTTAGGATTTAAACTGGCTAAGTAAACCGCGGCTGCTGCCACCTAATTCTAAGAGTATGCCTCGGAGTGTAATCCCCTGGAAATCCATGTACACATCGCGAACACCGACTGCTCTTTCAAATAAAAAAAAAAAGAAAAAAGGAAAAAACAGTCCCAATGCTTTCCAGCGCATAGGACAATGAACCGACATTGTCGTCGCGATCGTCTCGAGTTCGAATACAGAGGGTATACGAAAGACACGAAATTTGAAAATTCCATGTCCATGGAAAAGTAATTCTTTGATTAGATCGTTTGTATCGGAATATGATATCAAATTTTTACTTTATTTTTATTTTAATAAAATATCCGAGAGAACAAATTTGTGGGAAATGCTTGATTTGCGAGTGAGTGAATTTTATTTGCAGAAAGATGAATGTAATCTGCATAAGAATTAGTTTGAAGCGCAAGACCTGTATTCAAACTCTAAATTCTATTTAAATTACTGGGTAACTATTTTCTTCTAATAATATATTATTATTATTTTAAGACCTGTATTCAAATTATGTTCATTCTAAATTCTATTTAAATTACTGGGTAACTATGTCCTTCTAACAATATTATTATTATATATATTATTATTCTTCTGAGATCTGTATTCAAATTGTGTTCAGTTATTTTAAATTCTATTGAAACTACTGGGTAACTATCTTCTTCGAACAATATGTTATTATTATATATATTATTCTTCTTCCAAGACCTGTATTCAAATTGTGTTCATTCTAAATTCTATTTAAATTACTGGGTAACTATCTTCTTCTAATAATATATTATTATATATATTATTTTTCTTCTAAGATCCGTATTCAAATTGTGTTCATTCTAAATTTTATTTAAATTACTGGGTAACTATCTTCTTCTAATAATATATTATTATTATATATATTATTATTTTAAGACCTGTATTCAAATTGTGTTCAGTTATTTTAAATTCTATTTAAACTACTGAGTAACTATCTTCTTCTAACAATATGTTATTATTATATATATTTTCTTTTTCCAAGACTTGTATTCAAATTGTGTTCAGCTATTCTAAATTCTATTTAAACTACTGGGTAACTATCTCCTTCTAATAATATATTATTATTATATATATTATTATTTTAAGACCTGTATTCAAATTGTGTTCAGTTATTTTAAATTCTATTTAAACTACTAGGTAACTATCTTCTTCTAACAATATATTATTATTATATATATTATTCTTCTTCCTGTATTCAAATTGTGTTCTAAATTCTATTTAAACTACTGGGTAACTATCTTCTTCTAATAATATATTATTATTATATATATTATTATTTTAAGACCTGTATTCAAATTGTGTTCAGTTATTTTAAACTCTATTTAAACTACTAGGTAACTATTTTCTTCTAACAATATATTATTATTATATATATTATTCTTCTTCCAAGACCTGTATTCAAATTGTGTTCTAAATTCTATTTAAACTACTGGGTAACTATCTTCTTCTAATAATATATATATATATCTCTATATAATCATCGATTCTATAACTACAGACAATAAATATTATCGGTACAGTAACGTACAGTAACACGGCGATCCATATTCATTGAGATCAAGCGAAAACACTTACACACCCGATCATCCGCGTTTACGACCAACTCTATAAATTTGTATCGATTGCCAGCGGAGGGGGAGGAAGCGGGGAGCTTTCGAGGGTAACGTCCCTCGTCGAACAACGATGGCAAGGACACGGCGAGCGGCTAAGTAAACCGGTCGGGTCGCATCTGGCTCGAACGGGACGTAATGCCCGGGAATGTAGACGCCGTGGATACACGGGGTACAGTTAGGCAAGGAGGAAGGTGCATTTAGCGGGCAGAAACGAGAGGCAGCCCGTGCGGCAAAACCGACAGCTCTTCCGGAGATTAACGTTAAGCCACACCTTATCATACTTTAAGCTCGCGTCCGCTATCGTGCATCCGATACACCCCTACCGGAAACACGTATATACAACCGGGAGTAACAGTAATGAGTTACGACTGCTTCCAGGCCAGAAGGAGGGAGCCCTCGGGACGGAGCGACGGCTTGATTTCGTTTTATCGGTGTATTGCCGGTGGATCGTGAAATATTGTACGGGTCTGACAGGTTTCGTGCATTGAACAAGGGGTGTGCAAAACGTTGCGTGGGATTTCCCGTTTGTCTCGTGGTTCTAAGAGAGGGTAATTAGTACTCTTGGATTATTCGACGTGATGAGATGTCGTAAATCATTCAATGTTCCTCGGTATTTGTGTTCATCGTGACTGATTCTCTCTCTGGGTCAGAGTTAAACTTGATAGTTTCGCTAATTACTTTCAATACATAAAATATAAGATACTTGTCGTTTTATGATTAGAACATGCATGAAGCGGTTTAATTTCACGAGAGGTACTTGGTCGCAACGTAATTATTATTTTATAAGTAGATCGTACGCTGGTCTTTTTCAATTATTCGATTGATCAATGTCAATTATTATCAAGATACTTATCATTTTATAATTAGAACACATAGCGCTGGTACTACTCTTTTTCAATTACTCGATCACGTTCAATACTTTCAACCAATACGTTCTCGATCGAGAAGCGAAAACTCTCGGTCCAATTACATCATAGTTCCCTTCCGGACGGTTATAAATCTGTCACGTGCCTCCGACGAAATATTTCTCCCAGCGTTTTGCACCTGGTCTACACCTGGTCGGACACGATCGCAACAAATTCCCCATTGGTCATTCGTTCTCGATATCCAGCCACGTCTTCTGCGCGTCTTCGCGGCGATGCCACGTCGCGTGAAAATAACCCGTCGGTTCAAAGCGAAAGGGAGAGAGAGAGAGAGAGAGAGAGAGAGAGAGAGAGAGAGAGAGAATAGTCAGAGCGGAAAAGCGCTGCGCGTGACAGATTTCGGCGTGTGTTGGCGAAACGACAACGACGATGAAAGAACGACGATGTACAGGAACGACTGATAAGGGCCCGGGACCCGGGTGATTCATCACGATCCGCGATTATCTACCTGTCACTTCCGGTTCAGCTGGCGCCAGCGACGAATCAACTATCGCTGGCTCTTCGCTATCGCGGGGCCTCATTTTTTTTTTTTTTTTTTTTGTCGACATCGTGCGGCACACCTTTCGAAATTGTCGGCGATTCAATGCCGCTCCTTCGACCGTGCTTTTGCACCGGTTCCGTTCGCCACGCGATTTAATAATTCAACCCGACGGTCATCTCTGTCTCGGTCCACCCCTTTTTCACCATTTTTTGTTTCCCCGTCACCGTCACCGTCACCAGTGCACGTAAATTTAACTGCACGAATTTTCACAATAGTTGCGTCCTCCGTTTCTCTGCAACTATGAATCGCAACTGTGAATATTATTACGAATGCACGAGCGCACGACGAACAAAGGAGAAAAAAAAGAAGCAAGAGAACGTTCATGGATCACGGTATTTGTTCGGACGATTTAATGCTACTATTGTTCAGGGGATTTCAATTTCCGGCTAGAATCGATGAACTAACTGTTATAGCGAGTATGTTATCGTTCTATCAGTCAATATGTCAAACAATCAAGGATATTTGCGAGAGTGATTACATTGTACTCGCTTCGATCTTCTAACGTTCCACTCATCTGACTTCAACAAAAGTCTGCAAAATTTATCGCAAACGAAGCAACACGCTCGCTCCGTGTTCCAGCTCGAGACATCGCGAGAAAGCAATAGGTCCGTCACTCAAGCTGAAATCCCGAGCGTTCAAAGTGACGTTGCCGAAACAAGATTTTCGCAGGGACAAAAAAAGACGATTTTACGAACGATCGTTCCAAGGGAAATGGCGGTTCGAGAAAGTATCGGTCCATGTACACAAGACTGAAGACGTGACGGAGGATCGTAAGAGATCGGAATCCCTCTAGATCGTCGTTGTTTCCTGAACGAAAGACGCTCGATGTCTCTCGAGAGACGCGCTCTCGCGCGTGCTCGCGTTAAAGCCGTTATCTGTGGATATTTCTCGCGTGGCTGCACACGAGCGTGAGAGAAGAATCAGATATCGAAACGTCCGAGGAGGAAATGGCGTGTCTGACTTGGCGTGGTCTTCGACCCCTTGAAAGAAGAAGCGGGGACGTTGTCTTCAAAAGACAAACGCGCGCGAGGCGCTCGCGTTGATAAAAAATGAAAGAATGAGCTCTCCGCCTGGAGGCGAGCTGTCCCGATGGCTCAAAGGGAGATCTGAAATGAGTTTCTCGCGCGAACAAAAGGACCCGTTCCGCGTCATCGGTGGAGAGAAGACCGGTGCAACGTTCGGTCACTGGGTCGTCGCGATCTTGCGAGTTTTAATTCAATATTCAAAACGCGTGAAAGAAAAGAAAGAGGAAGTGCGCCTCTGGCATTTTCTTTTCTCTTCTTACGAGGCCTGGAGACCTCGAGGACTGAAACTCTGTCACCGTTTCCGACAGAAATTCCGTCACCCGAGGGGTGAAAATTTGTCACCTGGCGAGATTGTTTGTAATGTATCAGTTAGTTTTTTCACAGCTGTAATTTCTAGGGTTCACTTTATAAGGTTCTGTAAATCGTTAAAAATTTATCAACGCGACAGTTCTCGTAATGAAAGGTTGCATTTTTAGAAAAGCGAGTCACAATTGTACGAAATCGGCAAAATCAAGCAGCGAATATTATTCTCCGTGTGATGCCATCGAAGGCCAAATAGGTAGGAGCATCGAGAAACCGGATCGAAAGTCAACACAAGCTCTCACGATTAATCGTCTGAGTCCGACTCTCATTAGCTTGTACACCTGGGCCGATATTTCGCCTTGAAGTGCGTTCTCTAGCCGGATAGCTGGAATTAGCAGACCAGTATCGATTCTATCATGGCCACCAAGATCGATCCTTGGACGATCTAGCTTTGGCCGAAGATCCGATTCATCCAAGGACGAGCTCGCATGCTTCTCTAATGAGAACGCAAATATCTCTGTTTATCGACGTGCTTTCTCCATCCTCACGTTCAACACGACGCAACGATAATTCGCCTTTTCGTCATCGGCCGATCGTTGATTTATATATTGGACGATATCGATCGACGAAGCCACGGAGCCGTGTTTTACGTCGACGCGCACCAGCTGTATTTATAATCCAACCAATTTATTGGAAGTCGTTTAATCGGACGATTAATGCGCCGAAACCGCGCACCGATGACCGTTTCACTCTTATTTCCCCGAACTTCCTTTTATCCCCGTTTTATAGACCGAATGGATAATTCGGTAATCGAAACTGATTAATTTCGCTGGAACGGTTGATCAGCCGCGCAGAATCCTATTTACACTCTTTGTAATGGAGATTCAACCGATCCGCGCGCCGGTTTAATTCGGTTTTCTCGTTTCACGATAACTTGAAAATCGGTATCCACGCTCTATAGAGAAAACTTTGCCGCGCATTGAAACGATATTATAAAATCTCGTTCAACGTTTCAAAGGCCTTCTTTTTTTTCATTGTATCGAGTGAAAATTTCATTACCATGAATTTTTTTTTTCCCCGAGATTTTCACGTTACTCCGGCAACTGCGTTTGAGAAAATCTGGATCGCGAATCGGCCACAGTTTCCAAACGAAATGAATCGAAAGCGTATCGAGTTACGAATCTGGAACAAACGTATGTGCTATACTAATTCTGTTGGTTCGTTTCAGGAAGGTGTATTCACTACAAACGAAGCCAGTATACACTGGTTCGATTTGTATTGTTTTAGTAACGGTAGTATTGTTTTTCGTTATTAAGTATTTTTG
Source organism: Frieseomelitta varia (assembly GCF_011392965.1). Lineage (NCBI taxonomy): Eukaryota > Metazoa > Arthropoda > Insecta > Hymenoptera > Apidae > Frieseomelitta > Frieseomelitta varia. The sequence continues at coordinate 174,715 of NW_025110575.1, forward strand.
AAAAATATTCGATATTCAATATTCTACAAATAGATTGTATAAAAATTAATAAGATGTTCCATCTTTGATATTTTTATTTCTGCCACCGCTATTTAAAAATTAACAGAAACATAAGCCAGTTTAGAATCGTTTAGCTTTCAGTTAAAAATACAACAAGTCCAATATCACGCGTATGAATTTCAAATTTCATCCAATGTATGTTTAATGTATAACAGCATAATTTTATTTTCAGAAAATCCAGGTTAAACCATCGTGCCACTCTACTCGATTTTCAAATACAATTTTCGCACAAAGCCTCGTATTTTGACGGTTGTTAAATTCGATTCGAGAGACGGTAGAATTTTATTCGACAAAAATTTTACTTGCAATGTTATTGTAGAATGATCATATTAGATTATTTCTAATCATTGTGGACAATGACTTTTCTAACTTTGATCTATCAGTAATGACCAACAGTGTCGAACAAATACTTGAGAAATTCAAACAAACCGGATGCTGTTTTGTATTTTACTTCCAATTTCATTTAGAATTTTGTCTGTACTATAGAATTTAGTCTGTACTATTGCAAACATTCTACGCTGAATCAACATTGCAGAAAATAAAGACAAAATTATTCAATGAACTGTGTAAGATAAAAATTCGCTGGACGATATTAATCCGTACTTTTCATTTGTATTGTAAGGGTTGAACGATTTCGAAATTCCATTTATCCGTCTAATTTACCGGAGCATTTAGCAGTTACGATAATTCGCAGTGGACGTCATTTACTATAAATCGAAGAGCCCCGTTAAGCGACCGGATTTCGCAACGAAGAAAATTCTATCGGGCGTATTAATGTCACGTGCCATAAAATGGCACGATTACGCCATTACGTTATAACGGCTGGTAGAAGTCGCGAGGATTAATTTTATTTTAAAGTTCCCTCGATCGCGTTACGATTGCGAAATCGACCGATCAAAAGGAGCAAACCGCGCTCCGCGAGAAAATTTGCTGAGGAATGAAGTTACCATTGTAACATTGCGACAAGTCGCGATCGGTCGTTTCGTTATTCGTTAAATAAATTGATAAGTTGATACTGACGGGTATGTAACTGAGTACGAAATATTTTTCCGAGGAAGAGGTTCGTTAAATCTCGACAGCATAGTGACCACGGACTAACTATGAATACACTCTTTGAAGAGTGGTGCTCTTGGTAGTACGTGACGAGGCTCGGAATAACCGATTCTTCACGTTCCTCGTAGACAAACAAGGCGTTAAAGAGACTTTGTTCAAAAATTTTGGATCTTTTCTCTTTCTGAATACATTTACTACGTAAGAGATAATATCATTAGAGCCACTTACATTACTGATCTAGATCGAGAGTATTTACACAATTGGCACGCGTACATGTATGATAGAGAAACACAGAGATTTTACAGTGACTCGTACAAGACACATTTATTAATCGTATAAAAGTATCTTATAGCATTTTACGACAAATAATGAAAATCTATTTCGCAACGGACATATTAATCAATCCCTCCATTTACAAAATTCTCACCTCACTACCAGCGACATCGAATCGAAGATATCAACATCACACAACATCATTCGTATTAATTCAATTACGCTCGCGTCACATCACTCAATTAAATCACGTATAATATTGTTTACATCACGTTAAACAATATATATAAATCTTTCTTGAAACTCGATGCCACGTCTAATAATAATGATTCTACGAAAGCAAATTTCCCAAGAACCGTCTCGTCGACACAAAGATTCGCCATAAGAGAGCGATCAGCCTGTTTGAAGGAAGTTCTTCGGTAGGTGATCCCCGGAGTGAACCGGAAGTGGTGCTTGCGCGAACAGTCGTCGCGTTGTTGCCGTTGTTGTTGTTGTTGTTGTTGTTGTTGTTTATCGTGAAAGTTTGGATCGGTTTTGCGAGTCGACCTTGCCCAGATTGGAATTGTACCGGTAAATTGTTCCCCGGAGTTGAATTATAACGCTCCGCCCGTTCGCGGCAATTCCATTTGCCGACTTTATTGCGTTAACCGGTAGAACGACTGCGAGACCGTGAGAGCACAAGAGTCTCTCTCTCTCTCTCTCTCTCGATGGAAAACGCCGAGGTGATAGATCAAAAGGCTTTGTCAAGAGCGGACCTCTACAAAACTCCCCCTCTTGCAACGTCTCTTCCGGCTCCTCTGCGAGAAGAGTCGATTACCGGGACGTCTGTGCGCCGCGGTCTGTCAATGGGGGTTCGTGAGATCACGCTGGCAAAACCCTCTCTTGCCCAGATGATTTCGATGGCGCGGCGAAACCTACGGGCTGCGAATTCTCGCTGAAAATCGAGAGCTTGTTGAAAGCAAATCGGATAACGGGAATTGTAAACCGAAAATTTGCTCCGCGAGTGCAAGTGAGCGCGAGGGCAATCTCTGTTTTGGAAAAGTCGTTTCACGAAATCTCGTGAACGCGTGGGTAGCTACGTTCTTTAAAGTATTCGTAGTTCCTACGAATTTTCGTCAGTTTGATCCAAGTGAGTGAAAATTCTGATTAATTCGCGAGAGTGGATGGGAGAAATCGATTGGAAAATATTAGAAAGTTCGAGACGAACCAAGTTTTAAAATTTTGATTTCGAGAAGGAAGAATTGGAAGATTTAACGAGGTTCGTTGAAGATTGAAGGAGGAAATGTAGAACGCTTTTTGAATGGTGGCGTCTTTTATATTCGCGTGGCAACGAAACCGTAAATTTATCATTGTAAGTATTGCCACGATACTCTCTCTCTCTCGAAACCTCGAAACTCGAAAGCGAAACAGTTTCTTTGTGATGAAATTCTGAAATCCGCGCTTATAATCTCCGAAACTTATAATCTCCATGGTAGATTGTACCGAAATCTCATTAATTTTCGCAGGTGTTTGGAAAACGTTGTAAACAAGTTTGCTCATTTCGCCGAGTTTCTTCCAACTTGATTCGATCGAATTAAACTGACACTCTGGTTATTTCACGGAGGGTGTACATACTTTTGTAAAAATAGAAGAGCATTTTGGTTGAATAGCAAGAGATGAGAAAATCCGGTAATGAATTACCGGATCAGCTTGAAATCCACTCTGCATTTTCGAAATAACACGAGAAATTAAATTATGTACGTTGGAAGAGAATGAATATAATACGCGCCTACCAAAAAAAAAATAATAAAAAAATATACAATTACAGCGGATCTCGTTAAACCAGAATCCATTCGTAAGCTACTGGTTCTTGAAACATCTGATATATGGAAACGATCTACTTCACAACGCAACAGAAAAACTTTATTGTAACAGCTGTGCGTCAAAGTATCTTCGACGTTGTGTATCGATTTCGCGTCCTTTTCCTCTCTCGTCTCTCTGCGAATTAGCTCCCCGTTAAATCGTAACGAGGATGAACGTTATCCCCTCTCGTAAAAACATGACGTGAAGATTTAGGGAGAACGAGTGCGACAAAATTTTTTTTTTTAATAGGGTTCGTTAATGCCGGAGATTAGCTGCGACGCTATCCACCCAGGGAAGTTTCCCACCCTCCGAAAAAAGAGACCAGAAGAGGAGAAAGAGAGAATGAGAAAGAGAGAGAGAGAAACAGTGGGGGAGGGAGAAAAAAAATGAGAATTCGACGTGCCCGATGGTGGAAACCGGCTTATCTGAAATCGGTCTGACGGCCGCGTACGTCCCTCGTTCGTGGACATTTTGCATGCCGTTTCGTCGTTTTAATTATTCCAAATGTCCGCCCGCGCGCAACATCGAGCCGTAATCAAAAGTTCCGTGCTCCTGTGCCGCGTTATCGCTCAAAGTTCCCTAATCCAATCCGGCTCTTTATTCTCGTCCGTGTCTCGCGTCCCTTTCTCCCGAATTTCGCCGCGTCGCGTCGATATTTTTCACGTTCCCGGACGCAATCTGAGAATCTGTCGGGGAAATTGTTTTTCCATTCCAGCGAGTTTAAGTCGCAGCAATTTGTAACTTTCGCGCTTTGTGCTCGGTGGTAAGGTTGCCTCTCTTAGTGAATGGATAAAATTGCTTAAAAAGAAAAGTATTTTCTACGGTGTGAAGTTATCCTTGCTATAATACTAATTGCATTAGAAATCTTGAGTGAATCTCGAATTGAAAGTTAGAAAGTTGAATTCAAACATCACGACTGAAACTACTCGTCTCCATTTACTAAATTTGGATGTTTTACATATTTTTTTTTTTTTCGTATTGCGTGCAACGTTTAACTTTGAAACGAAAGAAACGAACTTTTACTGAAAGTGAAATACTCACGTCTCTGAAAACGCGCTGTAACGAATGAAACGTTACAGGTTGAAATAGATACCAAGATGCGATAAAAAAAACGCGGATCGTGACGATGTCATCAGTACTCCGGCCAGAATCGAAGCCGAAAATAAATTATCACGCGTGCGGGAAAGAATTCCGCTCGCTTTGCAGTAGAATAGAAAACGTTTCTTTCCAACGGGTGACTGTCCGCCGGCAGAATTTCTTAGTGATTTATGTTACATTAGGTCTCGTATGTCGCGAAGATCGAGCAAAAGGAGTGTGTATTCAACGTTATACCCCACGGAAACGCGAGTATAAACTCTGCTCTGGATATTCGTGGACTTGTCCAATTGAAATGCGATCGCACGAACGTGAAGTAGGTATACCATCGTCTGTGTCAAAGGCCCCTCTTCTGTTCGTGGCACTTGCAAGACGTCCGTGCAAATGGACCCTCCCCGAGAATTATTTTTCGTGACTGCAACGTCCCAACGCAAACACGGATTACGCTGATGTTCCATTAAGAAGTTCCGTGCTCTCTTCCTCGTGTTTTCTATCCTCGTGTTTTATCTTTGTTCCCTCACCACGTTCCCGTTCCTGCTTGCCCTCTGGTGGTAATCAGGACTTGGAGGCAATTAATCGCTGAACGACCGCGTCGATTAAACAAACGATATTGTCCGATGTTGACCGAGGGCGTGGCTATTTGCTTTTGGCGGCAGGATCATCCGGGGAAAATCAACACCTCAATTTTTGCAAATCCGTGCTGCTCCGACCGAACGGTTGGTGGTCGATGCGGTTGGTTTGTACATTCGAAGTGGTCGACCAGCCTCGAGGATCAGAGCTATCGGAACGACAGTTCCTTTCCAGTCTCTTCTCTGTACGTTGGGCAAAGTTTGGATAGATAATAATTTGTAGGGTTGTGAATGATGCTCGAGCTTCTTACTCTCCTCTCTCCTGGATCTGTCGAACCAGGCGAATCGACTTGATATCGTCCCATTGATCACCGATGATCTCCAGTCGATCTAACCTGACCGATCAAACAAGAAACCTCTTTGTCTACGACACGAATCCTATCAGCGTGATACCGATAAAGGCAGAACTCCGTCTCGAGGCCGCGAAAAGGAACAAAACCGCCCGCCGTGAAACTAAAACCATCGATCTCGGAATAATGGCTCGTTTTCAACGTTTCGAGATAAGTTCGCATCGGTCAAATTTTTGCTCGGTCTTGCGCTGGGAAAACGGGGAACACACAGTCGAACTATCATTCTTGGGGTGTATTCTTGTTCTTCACCACTTTATCTCGTAGAAGAAGAAGGCACGCGGTACCTCTCTCTACTTTATATATATATATATATATATATATATATATATATATATATATATATATATATTTCTAAAAATATATACACGTACATATATATAAGCGATATGACCGAATCACGGAAAGTATACAGCTAGCTCGCGGAATTCCGCAGGACTTTCATCGACGTTACAATAATAACTGCAATATATCCGCGGGTCTGTTCCTTCGAGATACCAGACGAGACGAGCCCGTGGCTTTCGCGGATGAAAAGGAGGGTTGCACGCGACGGGGACGAGAAGACAGGGAGTTGGTTGTTAAGAGTGCGAGAGACTGCTCCGGCCGACGACGATGCAACAATGGCGGAATATAAATCTAAATCCACAACGCCATCTTTCTTGCCCCTGCTTTTGCCAGCCGCCTCTCGTCCTTCGATTTTTCACCCCCTTTTCAATCTCTTCTATTTCTTTCTCTCCTCTTCTTATTCATTCCGGTTACCTATTTTGCTGCCCCGTCCCTCACGTCCCCGTCAACCGCAATAACCGCGCTACTTTATTTCCACCTCTTACTTCCCTCTCCTGTGCTTCTTCTGCTCCTCCCCTTCTTCCTCTTACTCGCGTATATACTTATGTCAACGTTCATTTCTCTTCGTGTCGTCCTCACGAGTCAGCAACTTTTCCGATTTGATAAATTCACCTCGTCGCTTTGTCCTCGTTAAATTCTGCTCCAAGTACCTCTTACTTTTCACTGTTTGTCTTACGTTTGTATCCCGCGATATATTCCTAAACCTTTCTCCCGCACGTCCGTTCATTTTTCATTCCCGGTTTTTAATTGTGTCTCTTAGCTTTCTTATGATCTTCTTACGATCTTCTTACGATCGTCCCTTATTTCTCCCCATCTTCATTGTCACCGCGTTTCTCCTCGGTTTTATAGCTCACCTTGAATCATCTTCCCCGCCAGTCGAGCTTTTCTTGCATTCTACCCACGCGGACGTGGCGCCTCTCTCCTCTCCATTCATCACCGACCTCTTTCATTTTCCCGTCTTTCTTTCACTTTCTCCGGAGAATAAATATTTCTTTGCCCCGTGACGCGTCTCCAGCCAACCAACCCCCTTATCAGTATTTACGACCAGACGTACGCGTTTCCCCGCGCAGCTGGTGCATAAGTCGTGCATAGTCTGCGCGATTTCAACCCCAGCGGGCCCAGCCTTCCCGCTGCGTGCTGTTTTTTTTTTTTTTTTTTTTTTTTTTTTTCTGACATTGCGAGTGTCTTTGACATTAATATCTGTGGATGGGAATTTCTCTCATTTTCGTTCTTCTTTTTTCTTTTCTTTTCACAGAAATCGATTGGAAAGCAATACGGAACATTGGAACGCTCTTCTGTTGTCCCTGCGCGAGCTTATCGAGTGGGTGATCAGGAAAGACACCGAACTTACTGGTTTGGGACCTGTTTGTGGAGATGTGGCCGCTTTGCAAAAGCAAGAGGTAAGTTTTTACACTAGCCTATGCCGCGAAATCATCCCTCGTTGTTGTGTTATTAACAATTAACTTCAGAACTATCGATCTGTATCGTATTTCTAAATATGTATGCGTGACTTTGCGAGTTAATATATCCGAACGAGATACCGGAAACGCCTGCAGTATTTTTAATACTTGAAGAAAACTCGCCACTCGAATTACCAATCTTTACAGTATTTCGTTTCTGTCGAAAATTATTAACTCCAAAAAAAAAAAAAAAGAAAATTTCCAAAATTGCCGAATAACTCGTCTCGCGGATGAAATCGACACTTCAGTCCTTGAATTTTCCCCACTTTTCACCTATCGAATAGGAACGAGTCGGAACCCTCGCTTCCCAAAAGATTCATTCCTGTGCTGTTCAAAACGGCCAGCCTTGAAATCCATCCTGAGCCAGCGACGATCTTCTCCGAGGCAAATAGGCTCGTGTACCTTGAAACCTACCGGCGCCCCGTAACCTACTGGAATCGACTGGATTACACGAAATTGACGCAATTAGGCTCGCGGTGTGTGCGTGGACATGAACAGTGATAGAGAGGGGTACGCGTCGTCGACCGAAAGGGGGTCGCAGCGAAGAGACCCCCCCTCCGGACGGCCCAGTTTCCACGCACAAAGACGTACTAGCTCGGACTAATCCAGATTAGAACGTGCATGTTACCAAGCTGCGAGTGTACAGGGATGATAAGGTGCATGTACCCCTCGATCCCGATCACGGACCAGTCATCGATGGACGACACCTGCGCCCGCCTCTACTTATCGTTCGCCGAGCGAAAACCCTAATCGGGCCGAATATTAATCGGGGACAAGAGTTTCGTGACTCGTCGCGCGCGCAACCGGGCGTTTTCAATCGGGCGTTGGGCATCCGGGTTTAACGAGGTCGGCCGATTACGCGGGCGAATAAATAAGCTCGATCCCCGAGACAGTATCGATTCGGCGGCCGCGAACCGACCCGGTGTGTGCTGCTAATTAGCGTTGGCGATAAAGTAAGTCGCGACGGATCGTTCGGCTGGCAGTTTCAGCCGTTTCGAATCGAAATGAGGGATACCGCGCTCGGCTACTGATTGATGAGCGTGTATTTTGAGATTGATGCAGGGGAGGTGGGGTGGCCAGCGTCGGGCACGCTTGTCGGCCGAGGGTTGCAAACCTGGCTGGATCCGAGGGTGTTATCCTGGAAACGATTATCTGAAAAGGTTCCCATCCCCCGTCGAAACTCCGCTACCTCGGGGCACGTACGCGACGTTGCGATTGTTGCGACGTACCGTGAGTCGTGCACGGGTGCACTGAATGGGAGGATAAACAGACTTTGTTGAGGGTAGGAGATTTGCAATTTAGAATTTACGAGATAGATAATTAAGAATAGGGGTGAAACTGCAGGATTGGCGAAATCCTCGTGACGTGGACGTAGATTTTTAAACGTTCAAATAAGACAAGGAGAATGTTAAAACAGAGAAACTTGTGAGATGTCAACTACTAGTAATCTCATTACAGTTTACTCGAGTTCAATTCACCTTAATTAATTATGCACTTGGCGATTGAAATAACTAAATTCTAGATGCTTCTTCTATTTTTTTTTTTTTCGTTTCCGTTTTTGTTTCCTTTTCGTATTTTCCGTGGAAAATTCAATATTAACAACGAAAGCTTTTATAAGTGTATCAACGCGGAGTATCGTTAAAACAGTAGGCATGTCACAAAGAATTCTATGCATGCGAAAGCACGGTGTCGTCAACTGTTATCCAAACGGTTTCAAAAGCGTAATGTATTCCACGCGGATATCAGTTAGTTCGGTCTGTACACAGGGACGACAAACGGCGAGGCCAGGGCAAAAAGATCGCAACAGCGTACAGGTGGTACGAACAATAACCGAGTTTCAGCGATATGCGATACACCGATGTTGCATTAACTATGCATGAAATTCAAAAACAAAACAAAAAAGGAAGCACACACAGGATCGTGCGTCTTCGTGTCCCGACACTCGACGATCAAAAGTTCGAAATTTCTCGTTGTAAACACTTCGAATTTCAAACTTTCGACGCCTGAAATTTTCAAATACTCGGTCAAACCTTGGATCTGATGCAACGCAATTTTGAATTTTATCGCATGTCCAGATCTTCCAGATTTGACAACGAGGTATTTAAAATATATCATGTGTCGTTTAACTCGACGTTCCTTTAAATGTTTCCAACGCAGAGTCGACGTCAATTTCAACGTGAAAACGGCGCGCAACGTTTCGAAATACGAAATACTGGCCACTTCGCCAGTTGTTGCGCCGTAAAACGAGAAAATTTCATTCTGCCCCGCTCGTTCTGGTAATTGTTTGCCAGATTGTTTGCGAGAACGATTGTACTCGTCGATCCCCGATTTCCATTTCTAATCGTCATTCGTTACGTTGTCGCTGTTTTTCTGGATTTTTTCCAACTTGAAATTTCGGCCAAGACGGCAGCCGCGCCGAGCTGTCGGCGATCGTTGAACTTCCGCGGGTGTGTTTCCTGTGACGCATAATTTTAAGTCGCGAACCAACGCCACCGCGAGACGACCCCGGGGAGACGCAAATGCAACCGAGTAATGACCGCGCCAGGAGTAAATCTAAACGAGAACTCGCCGCTACTGGATAGTAGTTGAACAATACAGCGTGCCACGTAATGCCACGAATTTCCGCGGAATGGCCGCGCGGATGGCGTTCTAATTCGCGCGCAAATTATTGCGCGTAAACGAACGACGCGACGCAATAACTTATGCAAATTACGAGGCATCACCTGCTGCGACGACCTCCAGCGCAAGATTGTGGCTACCCCGCGAATGACTCGTTTTCACCGCCGTGGAATTATAATTGTACTGCTTCGAGGATTCGTCGAAACGTCAAATTCACAGAGTCGTAAACCTATAGAGATCCTCTGGCTCGTAAAATGCGCGCATTGTACGCTGAGAATTTTTTTCGTACCTAATAAAAGCGACGAGTAACGACGATTTCATTTCAATTCTCGGAAATATTGAGGTTTCGCAATTAATTTAGTCCTCACCGAGGAAATTTATATGAGAGGAACGCTGCTTCAAGGAAAATTCTCTCAGTTCTCTTCGTACGACGGACATTTGTCCAGAAATACCGTGGAAATTGAAATATGTAAAAGATGCACTCGGCGCAATCGCGTACGAGTGTAACGATGAATCCTGTATTTCGGCGCTCTGCACCTTGCACTCTGCACAATGTGTCTTGCACCATGCACTTTGCACCGTGCATCCTGAATAATGCATCGTGCGCTGCACATTGTGCGCTACCTAGAAATTCATCATATACTATTCATTGACGCATAATAGACTATACATTATGCACTGTGAATTAGACAGGCAATTATGTACAGGCAACAACTCATTAACCAAAGTCTACGTGAACGTTCAAAAATAGTTTTCGACGATATGGAGCGAAACATGTTGCGAGAGAAAATTATGTGAAATATCTAGCGAAGAAGATGGAGATTATTATTCGGAGGATCAAACATTTGGATTTAAACTGGAGAAATGACACTAAAAACAGACATAATCTAAAATTTTTAAAAAGGAACATCCTTACACATCCATAGATAATAAAATTAAGGGGGGCAGGACAGTGTGACGAGCCTAAAAATTACGTATACTTTGGAGGGCTAATAAAAAAAAAACTACATATTTGATTGACATGAGTTGTTATGGTTTATTTTAACACATTATGAACTATAGAAAGCAACATTTAAAAAGGAAAAGAAGAGAGCTCTTATTTAGCTTTTCAACGGCATCGTTTTACATAACTTTTTTTTACGTTGCCTATCGGTGTGCGTGATTCCAGCCAAACAGGATTAGCTGCAACAAAAAGGCAAAGAAAGTTGAAAAGTAAACAATATTCTCTAGGGGTTGACGATCCAACATTTTCATTTCTGTGAAAATTATGAAAATGGCAGCTATTTGTTTTTCATGTATCCAATTTATGCTAAAAATTTATATGTTTTTTTGTTTATCGTCAATCCCTAATAATAATAATAAAGATACGTACCAAGTTTCACAGTAATTGATTGGTTAGATTTCGAGATATCTTGCACAGCGTTTCTAAAAACCGAGTTTCGCGTTTAAAGTTTCAGAACATCATTTTTCATATGTATCCTTTATTTACTTTTTTTACTTATATATTTCGGCCCACAGTTCTTACAATTCACAACTAAATTGAATCACACGAGTTACACTTTATAACACTGCAAACAGTGATACAAGTTCAATTATTCTGTATCCGTGGATTTATTATTACACTCCAAAATAAGTCGTTTTAAAGGCCTAGGACCTTTTGTATCTTACTTCTTTGTAAGACTTCAAACTGCTATTTGAAACAAAACAAAAGATCGATTTTTTCGAAAAATTTCAAACTGCCCTGGCCCCTTAATAAAAAATTAATAACTTTAATAAAAAAAAATTAGAAATAAAATAAAAAGTCTGTAGAATCGTCGGAGGGTGCGTGCGGGACGCAGCAGATCGGCGGCTCGTTTTATCGCCGCCTGTACGCGTGTGAAATCGGCGACGAACTCGGCTCGAACGACGCGGTTTCGTCGTAAACGGTTGGCCGTCGTTCGACGTAACGATCCGCTTCCGAATCGCGCTGCTTAACACGAAATCGATCGGGACACGGGCGACGGGCAAAAAGGAGTAACCGCGACGGGGAACGATTATCGGGGCCACGGAACGACGATTATCGCGGCTCTGGATTGATTTCAACGAGCGTATCGATCGCGAACGCGGCGAGGAGCCGCCGTTTCGCCCGGCCGTTCCGGCAAATTGGAATTCCTTTAATTACCGATACTTGCCGAATTATCGACTATTTATTGGACGTGGTTGAAAAAATTTCCAACGTGTCTCGCGAGAAGCGTGGTTCACTGAGATATGCTGCTCAACCTCCCACGTACCTTTTTATATACAGGGTGATTCACGTGACTTGCACACTCGAAGTAACTAATTATGCGTCCAATGAGAAATTGTTTAATACAAAAGTTGTATGATATATTTTAAGATGTTCATCAATTTTTCGAAATTTCCAAGTTCAGCTTTATTTTTTTTTAATTTGTTATTTACATGTTGTATAAATATATATCTTATTTTCATTATAAAGCATATATTTTTTTTTTTTTTTTTCATTATAAATCGAGAAAATATTAAATTCCAAGTAAAGCTAATGAGATGTTTTACGACAATTTGTGGTATCGTCAGAGGTTTCGACAATGTTTATGTACATATTGTACAGTAGGAGTCACTCTGTGGTCAGTCTAAGACGGAATTCATATTTAACTAGATCTCGTTTCGTATCATTATACTTTGATCTTGTACTTAATCTCATACAACGTATCCTTGTGATATTTCTTTCATACTATTTAATTACTCTGGCTATTCTACCGAGGATACGAATTTTTTCGTACAACGTGTCACTGATTAAATTTATCGGCTGCGTGTGCCTTTCATATAATTTCTAAATGCATAGAACGCACATAATAATCAAAATGCAGTGCTTAATACAACATCTAACTGCCAGGATTCTATTTTCATAGTCTTCGTGAAAACACAAGTTTATATAAATATCAAATTACAAATTTATATATTTATATAAATATTACAAATTTATATATTTATAATATATTACAAATTTATATAAATATTTGCTCGTAGATAATAACGTAGATGTTTTAAAAAATTTTCTTACAACATGTGCACCTGCATTTGCATATTGTAAATTTCTTTCTTCAATCGAAGATAGATGGACAACGTTTCCACGAGTTCGTAATGTAAAATCCACGCGCAGTTACACCGAGACGATGCTGAGTTCCTATTGTCAGGCCGGTGGAAGTAAGTTTAAGTGCCTATAAAGTTGGCCCATTTTCAACCGTTATCTGTAGACTCAAACGGGCGAACATGTATTCACGTGCGCCGGGAGGAATGAAACGAACATTACGCTTTTTAACGATCTCGTAGATACGGCGAAACAGACGATGCTCGTTTCAATGATGAAAATCCCTCAACGTTGAACGGCAACGCTGGGCTGCTGCTGCTGCTGCTGCTGCTGCTGCTCTCTCTGTGAGTTCGTTGCTACGAAGCACACTGCGTAATTAACCCGTCATTCCGATAACCAATACGATAAGACGATTATCTCGACGTGGCCAATTAGAAAATGTCTAGTGGCCCAATTCAATGAACGACGCTTTAGTCGCTCTAGATTTCGTTGCTAATAAATCGGCCTCGTTTCATCGTCGCTATCCCTCATCGTGTACTTTTCAGCATCTCTGTACTCGTTCTTTGGGTAGAATTGTTGAGACAATAGAGAACTGGAAGATTTAAATAAGCGAACTGCGACGAATTGAAAAAAAAAATTGGTTTAGGAATGAAAACGACGGATACGAAGTTGAGAGCTTAAGTAAGAGAGGACGCGTACCTTTCTCGTTCTTAATTACACACAGTATGATCTTGTTTGTAACTGTGAAATCTTCAGACTTTTTACACGAAAAGGAATTTCACTTCACACCGACGATGGAGAAAATGAAAGTAATTCAGCGATGTGCAACCCGGCGTTGGGATTCTTATAATTATAATTAAAAAGACCAGCCATGTGATTTGAAAGGAAGATGGAAATTACATTCCTGGAAACGATTAATTTGCACACCTAACGTGGGTGCTCTTGCAATTCCAACAGGCAGCAGCTACCTCGGTTTTTAAACGCGTTTAAACCCGGGGGGGGGGGGGGGGAAAAAAAAAAAAAAAGAAAATGAAAATGAAAGTGAAAACAAATGAAAGAGGCGTTCGCGAAAAGAGAAACAGACACCGCGGGTAAATAGACGCGTACCGCAATTCCGCATCGGCCAAGATAATTCCGCGAATGGTCTGCGAGAGAAACGTGCGAGTTTCAACCAACGCTAATAACCCGCCGTTTCATCATCACCCTTTCGAAAGCTAAAGGGCGTCTCTTTCTCTATGTATCTGCGTGTGCACTGTACGCGTCTCTGATGGTGGTAACAACGAAACTAGGTGAATTATTCCGGGCCGTTTGAAAGGATTTCACGCGCTCGATGAAAGACACACCCTCTCCCTCTTTCTCTCTCGGCGCGAAGGGGGCAAGAATACGGAAAGATTCGCGAAGGAAAAGAGGCCGTGTTCCAGAAGCGGGAGGGGGGGGGCTAGAAAATCGCCAACGAGATGGAAACGCGTGACAAAAAAAAAAAAAAAAAGAAAAAAAAGGAAAAAGGAAAAAAGAAAAAGAAAACGCGCGGCGTCTAAAATTTTCTCGAGACTCGCGAGAGATAATCTCGTTAACGAGAAGCCGTCAGGCTACGTGATATCGTGAAAGTTGCAGCTCATTTTCCCCCTACTTCCTCCCCCACCGTTCCTCTCCTTCTTTTTCATCTTCTTTCGTCTCCTCTCGTCGGCCACTCGTCGCGAGTCGCGCAGAGCCGGTCGGCGTTGCGCTGCCGCGACGATGCCCTGTCAAACGAAATTACGAATGCACGCGGCGAGATGAAGACGACGTCGATGGGCTGAGCGCGGCGTCGACGTCGCCGCCGCGTTTATAAAGCTGCCGCGAGAATTAGCCTATTTAACCTGTCAGCCGTATACCGCGAGACGAGCGAGACGAGCAGCTCGACCGCGAATGGTTGTCGCCTCTCACGGTGTGGACGTTTCCTTGTGCGTTGCAGGACGATCATCGCGGCTTCAGGAGACAGCTCGAGGACAAACGGCCGATCGTCGAGAACAACCTGCTAAGCGGCCGTCAGTACATCGCCAACGAGCCGCCGTTGTCTGACACCTCGGATTCTGAAGGTGAGTCCACTGACGTTGTTTGCGTTGTAATTTGTCATTTGCCGATTCGCGCGAGTAAATTATCACGCGAGAGTAACGAGTTTGCCGAACGGCTGAAGGGGAGCTACCGTTCTTCGAAATAAGTGCATGAAATTCCATTTACTTGAAGATATATTTTGTTTATCGAATAAGGCACGTTCTTCCAATGGGCCTCTAAGTTAAAACGTTCAGCGTTGAAAGAATACCATGTTTGTCCGTTCGTGAAAATTCGAAGAATTCGATTATCGGAAAATTAATTTAGTATTGATTAAGGGGAGGCGAGTATCTCGATGTGAGTGCCATCTCGCGTTAAAATTTGTGAAATTTTAATTAAAAAAAAGAAAGGAAGGAAAGGAAACATCGAAGCTAATTAGTTTTAAAAACGTGATTACTTATTATTTACGTCGATATTCTCTGTCGTTTTTAATTGGGATTTCGGCTCAAGAAATTCGCGAGTAATATCGAAATATTACAGCGGCAATTATAAAACGTAATTGTGTTGCTAATTAAAATCGAAGGAGTATGCGTTTGAACGTTTTATAATCGCTCGGCGAAGTAACGAAGTTCGAGGCTTTTAATGCTGTTTAAAGACTTCATAAAGTCGAGCAAAGCCTCGCGAAGCAGAGTTTAACGACCCCGGTTACCGATTTAAATTACAGGTTCAGCAAACGAAATTAATCGTTGGAATAAAACGTTTGCCTTTCTTTTCTTGAACCACAGGGGGGGGGGGGGGGGGGGGACAGTTTCGAATAACTCGGAAAAGAAAAGAAACTTCAGTCACGCTAGTTATTTCGTGAATCTCCAATTTTTGTTGGCTCGTTTCAAATTTGAAAATGGAATTCACACTTGAAAATTACCAGACGCTTGCGAAAGTTCCTTTTCACGAAACGTCGAGGTTCGGTTTCAATAAAATGAAAGGAAAAAAAGAAAGAAAGAAAAAATGTCCAGAAAATGATGATCGGGGAAACGCGCAGGACGAAAGTTTCCACGAGAGTGTAAAGAAAGTCGGCCAAGTACATTCGTTAGTTTCCTTGAGGCCGGCCGGGAACGCGCGCGCGACTGAATTCTCCAATAGCGCGCGGGCTTGGTAATTAAGAGGCGCGGGTAGAGCTTTCAGTTCCAATAATTCGCGGCATTCTGCTTTCCGTGATTTTTTTCTTTTTTTTTTTCTTTTTTTTCTTTTTCGTACCAATTAGGCATGGAAAGCAACGAAAAGGGAGACCGATCGGCGCCGGAAGAATTCCGACTTTTCGTCGTAAGCTCGTGAATTCGAATAACAAGGAGAAAATAAAAAGAGAGAGAGAGAGAAAGAGAGGCTTTTAGGATATTAAGAACCGCTCGTTCCAAGGTGCTTTGACCTGTGCTTGCTTTGTACGCTCGGAAAAATTGCAACCTCGAATTTAGAAAGTGAGATATTAAACGAATGAAAGATTTCCTATGTCTTGAAAAATATGTCCGACAATCTCGATGAAATAGTCATAATTCATCCAGGTATGAAATTTTGAGGCATGAAATGACGAGAACATCAGAAAACATCGACTTCGAGGGAGTTATAAGCGTGGACCTAATTCGTCGTCGTTTTTTGAGCGGGAGGGCAATGGTCAGGATTGAAAGCAGGATGGAACGAACGAAGTGGGAGGAAGTTAAAATTGATTAAAGTTGTAGCTTCAAAGGGCGGGCTCCTCGTGGGAGTTTGTCGCGGCGGAATGAAGGGGATTGTTAAGTGGGCTGATAAAATACGAGAAGTTTTCTCTTTCGCTTCTCCTCGTTTTTTCCTCCTTTTACTTAAGCCAACGGAACAAGAGCCGGCCCTTGGAAACGAGCTTCATTCGTTCTTGTCACCGGCTTTCACGTACAATAACCGCGGCGGACGTGTAACCGTTCTCTCTCTATCTCTCTCTCTCTCTCTCTTCTTCCTCTTGAATATTTCATTTAGATAATTCCACCCTCTCGAAACCGGGATTATTAAGAAACGCGAAACACGGAATTTATGGTTATTTGACCAAGAAGGATTCTGGCGAGAGGTTCTTGCCAGAAAATGGACTCGTCTATTAAGCGAGAGAAACAAACGCCACCCTCTCTCTGATTCTGTGGTGCTTCGCTCGCCAGACAAAAGACTATGCCTCCCTCTCGTTTCTCATTCTTGCGTCTCGTCGGTACAACGCAAGAACATCGTTTCCCCGTATCTTTCTTAATTATTCCTCGTATTAATTAGCTCCCGGGAAAATAAAAAGAAACGAAGACGAAACAAGAAGACGAGAAGAAACGAAACACGAAAAAAATGAAAATTTTTTTTAATTAAACGGCTACGATTCCCCGATGGTGTCGCTCGATACTACCGTTAAACGATGAATAATGCAGTTACTCGGTGTTAGAACGTCGAAACAAAAAGTTCCGCGGTCAATGCTAACGAAAACCACTCGGGGCAACCGCGTGGACTGTATCAATCGAGTTACAAGTATCGAAGTACACCGGCAGCTGGTGAAACTTGTAAGGTTCGGAAGAGACGACGTCCCAGGACGGGGAGATCGGGCAACTCGAACCGTGGAGACTTACCGGAGAAGTTTCCCAGGGAAATGTTACTCGCTTCGCTAATACCCGATACACTCTTTCCCTCTCCTTTACTACTTTTCCAATTTCCACGAACAAAGAAATTTCAGGGAACCGCGCCAATTCGGGATTTTCAAGCACGATTTTAATAAAGTTTTAAAAACTCGGCTTCTTCTCGTTCGCGCGCACACGCGACGTCTTCGTCTTCCGTCGAGATCGGGAGACCATCGTACAGGCCCCCAATCGCCGGTTACAAATTGCGAATAGCGTGCGCGATTTCGAGACGACAACGAAACACAGAGACCTTGGCTCGGCGATTCGGGTTCGATCCCCGAGTCGATTCGATTTCACGGGCCAAATCCGAGCAGCTGGCTGTTCGATAGCGGGCCAGAGCCGGTCGCACGATCTCTCTCGCCGGGCGTGCTGCGATGCGGCGTGTTATATCGGTTGAAATTTATTGACGTTACGACAACGCCCCGAGACTGCCTCGATGCTGTGCACGTTTCATCGAACGTGACTCCCTGTCGAGCGGCTGAAATCGTGCACCGAGCGAGTGCTGGTTGTCTTCTCGCAGGAGGCGCTGATCTGATGTTTCTCATCGGATCCGGCATCCGTAGCTCCGTTTGACGTTTTCTCGTACTACCTCTTTTTTTCTTTCTTTCTTTTTCTCGCTCTTTCTCTCTAAATATATATTTCTATCAATTTTTTTTTTTTTTTTTTTTTGTTGATTAACTTACATTGAACGCGATCGTACGTGTTTCCATCACCAGGGGCAACAAGCCTGTGCAACGTAACGCGAACGTCTCGAACGAATTGCGAGCTCCGTATCCCTCGCGATTGACGGATGGAGAATTTTCTGGTCGTTCGTTGCGAGAGTGGAAACCATTGAACTGATTGCGCGCGGCTGGAAACGCTGTTTGATCGATTGTTCTTTCGAAACAAACACGATCCTCGCCGCTCTAATGTGTTTTGCCATCTCTGCAGAGTGAAAGAAACGATACGTCTCGCGTGGAGGCGAGTTAAAACCTAATTGTCGTTACAACATTCCGGTCAATCCCATATGGAAGCTCCCTCGTGAAAAAATTGAACGTTTCGAACGCTTCATTGCCGAAGGGTAATTTAATGTCGATCGCTGGATAACGGAGCAGGGAGAGAGTCGTTCGAATAGGAAAGAGAGAAATTACACAAATTCCGTGGTCAGTTTCTGAAACAAGAGCCAAGTGGGAAAGGGGTCGGATAGAAAGCGTCGGGGGATGAAAGCTGTCGGAGAGAAAACGACGTCTATAAAAAAGAGGAAAAATAAAAAGGTGAGAGAGAGGGAGGGAGATGTGAAGAGAACGAGGAGGCTGTATGTACGTGACTGGAAATCGAATGCGGCAACTGTTGAATGGATGGCTTACCGATGAAGAACACGACCGCCTAATTCGATTCGGTGGAAATAGTTTTCAGGTGTTTTCCTCGTACAACCGGTGATGTCTCTTTACCGAGCAACGATCGATCTGATTTAGACGATGTAGCTACCTGTCCCGACTTCTCAATCGCCTTCCTCGAATACAATTTTCTGCCCACCTGTCGTGTCGTTGTCTTTGCCGTGCATCGCAAAGTGTTTTTCCCCGTACCACGCTTGGAACATCTCCAACTAAACGATCGCGAGGGAACTAAGAGATTAAGAGAATCG
Source organism: Frieseomelitta varia (assembly GCF_011392965.1). NCBI lineage: Eukaryota > Metazoa > Arthropoda > Insecta > Hymenoptera > Apidae > Frieseomelitta > Frieseomelitta varia. The sequence goes on from NW_025110575.1 coordinate 193,847, forward strand.
GTCTTTAGTTGCGATCAGTCCTCCTCGTCGGAATTTCATTCGTTTATGACAGTACGAATTATAATTTTTTTCACTCGGATCTGAGGTTTAACCGACGTGCTACGCACGTCGAGATTTTTTTGTCCCAAATTGCAACATTTTCTCAGTTTCAAGTATATTTAAATGTAACCCAGCCAAGACAAATGATAAGTTTATTACTTCTTAATCATTTCTATAGTGATATCATATACCAACGAGTTCAGAAGAAACAGAAAGCGACGAATTATTACACGGTTCGGTCGCTCGTTATGGTCCGCGATTCAGTTGCCAGCTTAAGGGATTAAGGAGCATAGAAATACTTCAAAAGAAATTTTGTCACGAGTTTTCACACTGCAGTGCAAATATTATTATTACCATTGGATTTTTACGCAAATTTGTATTTTTGTAAATATTTAAGATATTTTGAGAATTGGTTTCGAGAATTTTAAAATTCCCCATAAATGCATGAAAATCCGCAGCGTAATTGTTATATTCTGTATGAGACGAAGTGCATCGTAATTGAACGAATAACGTCGTGACAATGATAATAAAATGTTCCATCGAGAATTAAGAATTACGAATGACTGCTTGTGATGATGACCTCGCAACTCTTGTTATCAAAAAATTTCTCTGCAAACCTCCGAAAATATCCAAACGAATCTCAAATTGCCATTGAAAACGCCGCGTTTAATAAATTACCCAAGAGGAGGGGGAGGCCATATTTCTAACGCGGGGCAATAATTTTCACTTATCGTTAATAAACATATTTCCGCCCTGACACATCTCGTGCATTGCGGCGAATGATTCTCACCCGTTGTCATTCGTCACACGCGAATGAAAACAGACGGAGAAACGTGAAAGAGTGAAAAGCGCTGGAAAGGCTTGGTTTTTCGCCGCGGCGATGAGCGGATCGATCTGTCCGTGGATCAGGGTGCAGGGTGCGAGAGGACATAACTACGGAATCGAGTGACGGGGAAAGGGCAGCTGGCACCATAAACATAAATCATCATAACACGCGAGCAGATAGGGAGGCAACGAGGCAGGTAGGGTCGGGTCGGTGGGCGTTATCAATGCTAAACATGCACGTAAAAACTGTCGCGCGTGATACGATGCGTGATTCATAGGGACAATTAATTGCCGGTGATAGAACCGGCCTAGGCATCGCGGCCTCCATACACCGATGCACACGCGTGGCAACGCCATTTCTACGCTTCGTTACGTCCGCTATTACTACCCAGATAGACCTGAAATGGAGAAAAATGTATGGATTTTTCGCACGCTCTCCGCGATAAACATCGGCTCCGGGGTTTCGAAAAAAACCGGGAAATTGAAACCGGAGGGGTTGAAAGTTATTGATCTCTCTCTCTCTCTCTCTCTCTCGTTTTCTTTTTTTTTTTTTAATTCGCACGCACTCAATTTGCCGTGATATATATACGACGTGCGCAAATTGCGAGGCAGAGTGAAATTGTTATTATTGCTAAGAATTATTAATAATCCAATCGTTTCAGAGCTACCCGATATCGACGAATTGTCAATGTTCACCGCGTATGAAAATTATTAATTCACGTATTTTCCGTCTGTTTGCCCGTACACGCGTTCGCAGGTTGTTTTATTTGTATCTGATTCGTTTATGTGAAATCCTAGTGATGTTAAGAAACCGTTGGGAGCAGTGTTTTTAAATCTGACGAATTGTGAGCTTGTTTCAATACTTGAAACAAGCTCTCATGTTGTCGGTGTTTTAAAAATTACAATTAATTACGAAACAAATCAAGTTTCACAATTTCACGTGCAAATTACAAATTTTTCAATGATTTTGTTCAATTTAAAATTGCGAAAAGTCCTAACTTGTTAATTTTCTAATATTATAATTATAATAATATAATATATAATATAATATAATATAATATAATATAATATAATATAATATAATATAATATAATATAATATAATATAATATAATAATATTAGTATAATAACAAGATTAAACGATATTAAAAAACGGAACAAGTATAATTATATCGTTCAGTGATTCACCGTAATATCCCAGATACTTCAATTTCTCTTTAAATTCTGGAATAAAAGTAGAGAAAAGGGTACCAAGCGAAACCTTTCCTTTCACAGTCTCAATTCAAAATAATATTCAAGGTGAAAAAGAATCGAAAGTGAATTAAGTTGAATTATGAGATTTTGAAAAATGTGATGCATTGAATGTGGATTCGAAGGTAGCGATATCACGTTTGACGTTTCGTTTCAGCCGGAAGGGAACTGGACGGCGATTCGAGGGGCTACAGAAGCGCGGAGGAGCAAGCACGCGAATTGACGCGCAGCATTCGCCGGGAAGTGAACAAACTTTCCGAGCAGTGGAACGCCCTAATCGAACGTAGCGATGCGTGGAAGCGGAAACTCGACGACACCGCTAACGTGAGTACTTTACCCTCCTTTTACCTACACAGAAAGCCACTTACCCACGAACCGCACTACCCGATATGAATACAAATATTTTGATTCCGTCAAAAGCCATTGGCGGCCACGACCATCGAGGAGCAGCTAGATTCTAACCATCGACCACGACATGCGCCCTCGTTTCGATAAAATTGCCCCATAATATCACGATCAACCACCTCCCTCGGACTGTATCCTATCGGATGGACAATCCGTGGAATTTCAAGTTCATACGAACAGTGTATTCGTTGTTATTTCTCTGATAAAATTGCTCTCCAACGTTTTCCAGCGATGATCCCTTATTATTTTTATGGAACTTTCGAAACGTCGAAATTGCCTCATTCTTCACGAAACGAAACCATTTTTGTAGAAATGGCTGATTTTGCAAAACATGGAACATCAATTCCGTGGAATGGTAGTTTCCGGTCGTCACTCTTATTTCTCTCAGGTGCAAAGCGAAGCGAATCCCACGATCGTTTCGTTTGCAATTACGCCATTTAACGAATCGACGTGTCATTCCTCTTACGGAGGAACCGAGCCCCCTCTTACCGAGAACTTGCCCGGGAATTATTCAAGGTTTTGTCGTTTCGCTTAACTCACGGCGAAGTTGAATCCGCCGCTATAACGCAAATTTTCGTTTAATAGTATTCAGAAGTGGGAAGTTTGAATTGCGCACTTGCCGGGTCGCGAATTTATCAACATCACGGAATGTATTGTGTAGCCCCGTGGAACGGTGGCTCGCAGTTCGAAATCCGTATGAATTGCGGAATATTGTTACGATACATTACGCTGGGCGTATTATTTAAGCAGCTTAATCTTCAATGCACGTAATGCAACGTTCTTTGAATTATCATAAATACGTCTCCCCGCCGGCAGTCGAAATTATTTTCTTAACAATTTACGACCTAGTTTGCGAAATGTCTTTGGGGAAGTACGGGTAAAATATGAACGATCTTGTGATGAGAGAAAAATAAGTGCAATGAATATTTTGTAAAAAAAAAAAAAAATATACGTCATTGTGAATTTATTAAATTTGACAATTTCGAGCGCACCGAAGCTTCATATCTCCATCGAAGATTTTTCTGTCATCGATTAAGACAGCTTCCGAATCGTTCGAGACATTGCGATATACCGCAGAAGAACCAAGAAGAGAGGAGGAAAAGGCAAAGGAAAATATTTCGCGAGACGGGCGTTGGCGGGAAAACAATGGTCGACGATAATTCACCAGGACCGCGTTCCAACCCCCTCCGGTAAAAATACAATCAGATTAAACGGTATATCCCGAAGGATAAACAAGCGGATGTAATATTTGGACTTATCGGTGGTATCGGTGGGAGACAGAGTGCCAGAGGAAGGAGGCGAAACAGGTTGGGGAAAGTTGGTTCTGCGCGGGTTCAATTCGCCCCCCTCGGCCCTCCTCGTCTGTCGTATCGCTTTATTATTGCCGGTACAATTTTCTCTATCGCGCGGACGTTCCATTTGTCGAAACGACTTTGTGCCCTGGGGGGGAGGGAAACTAGCCAGAGCACTCCGGTTGGATCGAAGACCCGGCGTGCCGAGTAAAAGACGTGGACCGACGCTGCCGCGGCGGCGAAGGCGATTTTTCGCTGCTCGGCTTTCCACCGAGGGAAAGAAATCCGCCGCCTTCAGCACCTAACGACGTCGAAATTCCTGCGGAACCGCCCGCCGTTTTTCTCCATCCGCGATACAACCGAATTACCTTCGTTCCGTGCGAGCCACCTTTAATAGGTCTCGGGGAAACACCGGTTATTACCTTCGTCAGCGCGACAAGTCGACCGATTATCGACCATTCCCGCGCACCGTCGTTTCGCCGATCTTAGAACTCTCCAACAGACGAAATATTTGTTTTCCTCTCGGATCATTTCTGAACGATGTGTAGTTTTCTTTTTCTTTTTTTTTATTAATGTTATTACAGTGGAAAAAGAACTTGGACGATTGCTTCTCGATTTTTCGTGCTTGACGCTCGTGCCTCGTACGTTTTTTGATAGATTGAGAAGATTGAATCGAGGACCGATGAATTGAACATTATGGAGTAATTTCATTTGCTTGAAGACGATTTTCCAATTTCAAACTACTTGCAAAAAGCATCACGAGGCACTCAATAAATATCAGCGACATTAACGCGTGTTCAATTTTCAAATCTGCCAAATTTCAAATTTTATATTATGTAATATTATTCTACAAGAAGATAGATAGAGTATTGCCTTTGTCCACTAATTTGCCATTATTAATTATTGATACAAATCCATCTCACACCTACTCGTGAACAATTATCCTACAACTACCTTTATTATCTGACAATAATCTCTCTTTCGAAATGTATCATAAATTGTTCCTTGAAATACGACAGGATGACAAAGAAAATCCGAGGCTTCGTAATTCAGATTTATCGACGATGGTAACGTGGCCACATTGGCGGTGCATCGATAATCGCGTTCGCGATTCATCTGCCACGGCGAAACTTGCAAGTGCAAATCGCGCCTGCACGATCGTCAAGGTTTAACGTCGCGGATGGAACGCATCTCTCTCTCTCTCTTTCTCGTCCATTCTCCTTTCTCACCTTCCTCTGTCTTTCCTCTTCGTCGTCGTTGAACTCTGATTTCATAAGCGGCCTAGCGATTTACATCTCGCTATCGGCAGAGAGTAGCTTCGTCGATGGGATGTCGCCAATTTCGCGACATCGTCCCCGACACAATGGGACTCGTGATGCGTGTACGCAATATCGCCTGCTGCTTTATACGCAGCAACGTTCGATATTATCGATACCGGCGTGCCTCGTGACGTTCCTCGATCGCATACTGCGATCCTTGCTTCCTCTGTGTCGAACGTGCCAGTCGAACGAATATTATCACGGATCACGTTTATTCTGAACGTGGAACTTTGATAAAGGGACGTCAGCTTCGCACAGAGTATTCTTTTGTGTCGCGTAAAAATCAGCATTACCATTCTGCGGAGAGAAAGAGAGAGAAAGTAACCTGCTTGACGAAAAAATTCGCCCATCGAAAGGTAGAGATGTGCAAACGATTGAGTTGGGAGGGAGAAAGAAAGAAGGTAGGATTCTGCTTTGATTCGAAAGCAAAGAATATTCGATGAATCATCGTCAAACTCTTCCTTAATGGAACTGAACGAGATCCTGTCATTCTGAAACTGACTAATGTTTTCAAGAGCTACCGGACGGAAGGCTGAAACGCATTATTTCCAGCATAGTAGGCCGTCAAAGCGAGAGGCAAGTCGCGTTGAAAGGTCGGGGCAACTTAACGAGTTCGACGAAGAAGGTAATAAAACCTTCTTTTCAACGAGGCACGCTTAAAATAACATCGAGCTCGGTGGAATTCGTCTTAATATAATTCGACTGAATCAGAGAGAGCTTTTGCGAGAGCTTGACCTCGTCTATTTCCCTTGAAATCTGTACGCGTCTGTATGACCGATCCTTTGTCGACCACTAAATCCACGAGACGAAGAGTCACTCGCTGCTTCCTTAAACTTCCTCTCGCTTATAGTGGGCATGGACCACTTTCGTCGTGATATTTAAATGCAAACCTTCGTCGATTTCCATTCTGAACGCGCGCGCACCGAGTCCACGTAATTTCGAAACGAAAATAATGATTTTCACCATTTTAAAACAAGCTGGTCCTTTCGTATACGCGCCAACTGTGAGCAAAGGTTTGATCATTAAAATGGGAAACGTTTCCCCGTCGTTCGCGATACGAATATTCGACGATAAAGGCCGGCTTCGAGGATATTTAATTAAAGGACCGGGCGTGATTAAACGAACGAGATCTGCTAGCGCTGGAGGGTTGACAATGTACCGTTCGAAACTATTGGAGGGCGCTTTTGCAGGTTGCGTAATTTATAGGGCGTGCGAATTATTTGCGTTTTAAATAATAGGAACTCTACGTAAAATACAAAATGGGATATCAGGCGGCTCGATAGTATAAAATTCTCGATTTAGTCGTTTGTTGACGAAAGTTACGAAATTACAAATAAAATTAAATTATCTAATCAAATGTTAAAGAGTAGATGATGAACACAGGAGAAGAAAAAGATGGAGAATGTATATCAATACAAACTGGAACATTATTGAATTCCTAAATTATTTAAAATCACCCGCGGAATTAATACACGTTCGTGTCAATATTATATTTTCAACGTCGAACGATCCTTGTGATTATTAACGTTCGAAACGAAAGTCGCACTCGAGTATGAGAAACAAAAATGGCGGAGCTCGTGAGCCGGGAATGGGGCGAAAAAAATCTAACCGAATGGTTACACGGACGAGCAATTAAAGGTGCATCGAATCGCCGATCTTTTTACGATCGTTTCTCCCATACGGTATAACCGGAAGATCAAAGTTCCCGGCGCAATCAGCAAGCTCGGGCCGCGAATGCATAATTCATGAGCGAAACACAATTTAACTTTTAAATTCCACGTGGTCCGCTGGGCGCGCCTTAATTATCGGCAATCCGGTAATTACCGGCGACACCTCCGCTTTTTTCCTTTTCGGCCAGATAGCGTAATATTAATTCGATTTATTGCCCTCTCGCGATTTCCCACACCTCGACGTAGCTCGGTTTCGTCCCGTGTTTGGAGCGAGCGATCACGCCATCGGCTTAAACTTATTGTTAAATACTTGATAAAGGTACGCGGAAGTTGACAGACATTGACACGGCTCCGCGCATAACTGACATGCTCCTCGAGTAAGCGTGAACGCGTGTTTTAGATCGGGCAAAAGGATACGAGTGTGTGGAATGTGTCACGCGTGTCATTTCCCAGAAGAGTTTATAATCAGGTGAATCGTGATCTGGTCGCGTAGCGAAATGGGGAAACAATTATCGGGACAATTTAGTACACTAGTTTGTATAAGTATCTAGGAACTTATCGTAGAGGAATTTTTAGTATTGTATAAAATATCTTGTCACAATTTGCCATTAGTCAAATTTGGGACCAATCTGAAAATTAGGAGTTGCGTGCGTTTAATAAAAAAAAGTAGTTTACGGAGTGCATTGTCATCTTAATCACTTAGGTTGGAATTTAATCGACGAATACATACTTCTGGTTCGAAGTGGTTATCACATGTAATATAAGATCATTTCGAGATAATTAAATTTATTAAAATTAATTGATTAACCCTGATACAAAAGATACAAATTATATTTTACTTATAAATTTTTAAAAAAATTCAAATTTCATTACTTTTAAATAATAATATTAATTTTAAATTATTACTAAATTATACCTTTGTTATAAAATTTTATTTAATTAGTTTTAATTTTATTTATATATGTATATTATACTTATAAATAAATTTACATTGAGAGACGTTATTCCAAGCTAATTGTAAGTGATGCATAACAAGTGTAGAATATAATTTACTGAATATTGAGACTAATGATTACAATGAAGCGAATGACGGTTGTTTAAATATGAATATGCACTAATGGCTCGTTGCAATGTTAATGAAACTTCAAAACGTTTTACATAACTTCTGTAATATATTCACAAAAGGTTTCTCAGTTTCGTGAGCAACTGTACGTGTAATATGGCGCAGTGTGCGAGTGTTCAGATCAGCGTGAATGGATAGTCGTGAAAAAACGAACTTTCGTTTCATTTACGACGTGGAAATAGAATCTCGCAACACGGGCTGCACGATATCGGCTGAAAACCAAAACCTGACTGCTTCGTCTATCAGCGATCAGGTTTTTCAGGTTTGAAAGGCTCGCTGGCATACAAAGTTCCATACTTGTCTATATATATGTATATCTTTCTTGTAGATAACAGGACCACGTCGGTTTATTACGAGCCACGTACACTGTTTTCAGACACGTTACACACGTTTTAAACTTTCATAACTTGGTCAAAGTTAGTCAAAGTTTGGTCATAGTTTCTCATTGCGCGAAAATTGATTTTTTTACTGGACTGCGCAGTCAACGTTATCTGGTGCTTTATGTTACATCCACCTAAAACGAATAGTCTTGGTGTGACCAAGAAATACATACGTGTTAATGCACGACTGTCGTACGATCACCAAAGACGATCCTTCAAGAAACACAGAATTAAAGGCACGCTCGAACACTCGGTATTTCCTCTGAAAGCACGACCCGTATTTTCCCCGAAGAAAGAAACGCGCGGATTCTCTTTGGCCGGTTGAGCGACCTCCGCTTCCGGCGGTTATCCACTGAAATATCATCGAAATCTTTTTCGACCGCCGAAACGAGACGACAAAAGCGTCGCGATAAACGTGCCGCGATGCTGATGCAACGATATTAACGGTAGAGAAAAGACGCGCAAATACTTGCTGTCGGCGGTAGTTCCTCCGTGTTTCATCCCGGGGCATCCCGTTTTGAGACGAAAGGTCAAAGAGAGGAATGCGACGGTGGAGAATTCCGCCGCGATAGCAAAGCAACGGTGTTCTCGATTGTGAAACGGCCGAACGAAAGATAAAGCGGAGCGAGTCGGTGAGTGAATGTAGGTTTTCGCGAGCACACGAACGGCGGGAAACGGTTGAAAAGTGCACGGGGGGGGGCATAGTCGCGCGATAACCCGGTTTAAGCTGGAAATTAAGCTGAACCGAGCGATCTCTCGGTTGTCTCGGCTGCGGAATTCGCCTCCGTAGTTAGGTATGCAAAGCAGGAGGCAAGGCAGCAGGAAGCTTGGCCGGCCCCAATCAGAGAATATAGCCGGCAGCAGTTCTGTCCAAATACATGGCGGCGCACGTTGGCGAGTGCACGATCGCGCGAGTCGAGTCGAGTCGAGTCGAGTCGAATCGAATCGAGCGCGCACACGTGCTCGGCCGGAAGCCACTCTAGGTAGGTAGTGTACGGGGCTATTCGTAGTTAGAGCGAATGAATGAATGCATACGCGTAGCCGGGGCCAGCCGGGCAAACTCAAACACCATCTTTCAAATTATAACCTCGCTATCGGATTATCTTTTGAATTATTCCGGATTCCGCTCGGCTCCGCCGATTCGAAGTCGTAACCGTCGAAGCTCGACGTAGCTTCCCACGCTCGAATTTAGATTTACGTGTGTGGATACCGTGTGGAACGCACGGACTGGTGGATCGATTTTTCTCCGCTCTCTTCCGCTGAAACGGACAGACTCGAAAATGATAGAAAAACAGCCGGGCCGTTTCTATTTCGACTCGTTTTCGTTTTCGCGACAGCGTTCTGTCATCGCCACGATGGTAATCGAGATTAGAACACACGGGGAAATGGGACAGGGAATCGTCGAATCGACCCCCGCCGGGGGGTTGTGATTTTTGGATATTTAAAGTAAACGTGGTTCGCGCTCCGTGAATTTCGTCCATGATGATTCACCGACTGATATATCCGTTGAATTACTTCTCCTAAAAGTTTCATTTAAAAAAAAGGTCCTTCCCTCTTCTCCCCCCGTTTTTCCCTTTTTCTCTGTTTCTTTCTTCTTTCTTTTTTCGTTTTTTTTTTTCTCTTTTTTCTTTTTTGCTTTCGCTCGTGAATGGAATGGAATTCTCGACGAGTGAATTTTCGGCTCGAAAGGCGAAACGAGCGGCGTTCCCGACGATGTTAATGCAACGCGGCCACCGACCGCATCAGTATCAATCTAGTTCCCGACGAGTGGGTACTTAATCAGTCAATTAGCAATGTTCCACTAATTGGTTAATTACCAAGCAAATTTGTTGCCAGCATAGTATTGCGCCATTGGGGACACGCAGGGTTATGTGTGTATATCATGAGCATAGGGGGAGGTGAAAGGTACGCGACGACCTCGCTTGTCCGGGCATTAAGACACAAATGTATTTATCTGTGTGATCTATCGCTACCGTCGCATAATGAACCAGTTCGCGTTCGGTTAGACACGCGTGCCAGCGGTGCGCGCAGTCACCGCGTTTGATTGGCCATTTCCGATCCAAAGAAAGACGTGTTTCCACACGCTATTACTTTTCTTTTTCTCGTAGGCTCATTCTGTGCGAAATCAACGATATCGGCGCCGATCTCACGCCGGTTGAATTCAATTTATACCCGCGGTGTCTAAACGCGGAAAGATCGATACGACAATCTTCCGCATGTAGGAGCCACTTTTTTTTTTTTTTGAAGTGTTAAATATCGACAGGCAAGGTATACCTCGTTGGAAATAAAATTGCAAGAATTTCTTTGTGAAAGGCAGCCTCTCGCGATACGCCTGTAAAGAAATATGCAAAAATATAATATATTCTTATGAATAATGTATACAAGAATATGCTCGAGTGATTCCATACGAGTCACCTCGAGTCGTATCATAATGAAGCTTTGAAAATAGAGCAGGTGGTATCTTCGTATAAAGCCACTCCAAGCCTTTTATTTCTCGAACGAAACAGAAAGCTGCCTCTCAGCAAAAAAAAAATAAAAATAAAAAAAAAATTCCTCTCGAATTGGTCGTTTCTTTCTTCTCGAGGCGAAGAGCTTTCAAACGCTGCCAAAGCGCAGAACCATACGTTTGGTATACACGTCGTGTCTTTGATTTTCATTACGCTCGCCGCGAAATTCTCCCACGTGTTCATTGTTCATAGACCTCGGCCGTCAGAGTTTCCGTTCCAAAGCGGATGACGCGGCGGGCATTCGGGAATAATCGACGATTTCGCAGCGGGGGGAAAAGGCCTCCCACCCCCGTCGAGGTGAATTAAAACTACGACCGGAAGCGAACACTTACATCCTATTATCCGCGCCGCAAGTTCAACCACGCGTTAAATTCTCCTCGTGCTCGCCGCGTCCAAATATACCTAGTCGATCGCCGCCGCGTCTTTCAAGTTCAATGCACCTTGGGCGTCGCGTCGTGTCGCGTCGTCGACGCCACCTCGCCCGCGTTCCACCGTGCAAATATTTCCACGGTGCAGTAAAGCTCGACAGGGTTTAGCAGCTCGATCTGATAACCAGATGAGTCGCATTCCGATACGAGCGCGGCAGTCCGGTGGAACAGCTTCTCGGGTAGCAATTCGATTCGGCGAAAGACGTTAGAACGTGCACTTTAATCGACGCAATTAAGGGTTGATTATCGAACATGAAGCTTATCTCTATCGTGGGAACCGTATTTCATCGGGTACGTCATTACCTACGAGAGCGTAAGTGATTCTGCGGTCTCCGACGAGGTCGAAGGCAATTGTACGTAATTGCAATTGTAGCAGTTTAAAAGGATAGATCGATTTGCTAATTAGACGAGTACCAATTTCTGACTGTCATCGGCGACGTTCGATTTATGGATAACGAAACTTATGGAAACGAGATTATTACAAACATTGGAGAGTTGCCGGACGAATGTTTCGCCGTACGCGAGATTCGATCTAGAGACAGGATGCGATGGCATTGAACGATCGGTCCAAAACAACGTCGGAAATCAGGGAATCGGCCTCGACCGGTATTGTAATATCGCACGCTGACGCCTCCGACTCTTGCATTAAACATGAGTTATATGTCGGCATTGTATCCCATACGGAGTCGCGACGCTGTTAAATTTACATTATGTTCATGTGACCAATTATCGAACGGTGAGAGTTGCGGAATTTTTCCACCGCAGACTTGCGGGAAAAATTCGTTCTCTTCGTGACCTCGCTTCGTTCAAATGCCAACTGGTTCCACGGAGACTTATCGGCCGTGTACAACGATTAGATAAAAATTACGGAACTGCATGTACGCGAATTCGCAAGAGGTTTAACTTGCTCGTTGAATTCACCGGAGGAAACGTTGGAAAAGTATTCGAACGTTCCTCCGTATTCGTGATCAAGCGGAGGAGATGGCGAAACAGAGTAGGTATATACAGAGTCTTCTTTTATCGAGGATAGCATCTCGTTTCACGATTACCTTCAGCCTGACTGAATAAATAGATCAGCGAGTACTCGTGGTTCGTGCGAATGGACCGAATACTTGTGTCCGCTCAGCGTCGAACAACTAGATCGCAATAACTCTGGACGATGTCACGATGCATGCTCCATAATTCTGCGAACTGGATCCATCTCACGTTTCGCTTTCTCTGTCGCATTTGGAAATGTAGACGCCGCTGTTCCGCGTGCAACTGACACCACGCGGATCGTGGAAACGCCGGCTGCGATTTGTTCTGCTCTCCGGCTCTGTTCCGCAGAGTCTATTTAATTTAATGTAAAACAAAGGTCGCGTAGGAATTTACTTGCTGAATTTTAATTTACAAAACTTGCTTCGTGCAAAAGCAAAGAAAAATGGGAGTAATATCTTGATATTCTACGACGCTACATAAATTGGAAGTCACACATCCGTACGAGTACATTTTCGAAATTTTTATTTCGTTTGCTTTGAATCCACATTCACTATTGTATTTCGTCAGTAGAGCATTACAGAAATATTTAGTGATATCTCTGAAATTTTGTAGAATTAAATTTGGTTTTTGTTCAACGTTTCATTGAAGGCTATGTACATTCAGAGAAAAGGTCGATGACATCAAGAAAAAAAATCAACCATCGACGACTGTCCTCCAACAAGGTTTGCGTCATCGTTGAAACCACTATGGTGGATTTCCATTCACGCGTCGCCCTCGCGCGTATACTCGACGCGAACAATCGTTTTCCTAATTTATTCGGAAACAACGGCAGAAACAACGGTAGAAAGCGGTTAATAATAGTGGCAGACGGCAGGAAACGGTGAAAGGCATTGGCATCCTTGTGCGCGATAGAATTCATCAGGTTGATAATCGCGGAAGATCGAGCACGAGCCAAACGATAAGCAGTCGTAATAATAAACGAGGGTTTAATTCAACAATAGATAAACCGGTCGACCATCACACACCGATGTAAATAAAATAAACTGGCGAAGATAAATGGTCAGTCATGTTAATACTAAACTTTGCTGCGCAACCAACTGAAATCGTATTTATAATTGACGAACGAACCATTACTCATCGGCCGTTCCTGTCGAGCTCGCCACGTACACATCCGTGTGTCCAGGCACGCTACAGGCTGTAGATTAATAATGGTATTCGCGTTACGAAGGAAAAGGCGGGAGGAAGTTGAAAACAAAACAAAAAAAAAAAGAAAAAAAAAGAAAAAAATCGTTCCCGGTTCGATATCGCGAATCACGTAGAAGAAGTTTATGCTCTGCCTCGTTATGCTGCCCTGGCAACGTGTCTCGCGATAAAATACCGCTAATTGCTTCACCGATAACTAGCCAATTGATAGTTAATTAAATCCTTATTACTTTAGTAACTAGTTCGAGTTCGATCGATCTTTATAATGAATTGTCGATCAGTCCTGGGGAGTACGCGTTCGTTCGGTGTCGATGACCACAACGTTCGTCATCGTTGAAGACAAACATACATTCGTCTTCGTGATTGCAGGTTTTTGCTCCATTATAAAGAGAATTTTCATCGAAATTCGCGTTCAAGTTTTTCCAATCCGAGCGGCGAAACCTACAAAAGGTAAAGACGATACTCTCGTTACCAACAGTGCACGAGTGACGGAAGCACCGAGAGAACCGAGCGGAGCCGAAAATGTCCGAGATCGGCCGAAAGGCCGGCAATCCTACACGAGGGGACTCTAGAGCGAACTCCATAAGCCGGCTTCCGCTCCGTCCGGCGCGAACGTCGGAGTTTATTCGTGTGTTGCTTCTCTTTCTTTCTCGTTTTCGACGGTCATCCTCCGTTCATTTCTTCTTTTTCTTTCTGTGAAGAAGTCGTCCAGATACCGGCGAACTCGTTTCACGATCGTCGAGTTCGCGCCGTCGTCGTGCCAGCATTCGGGTGGCAAAGTGGCAAACAACAGGTGAGAGGTGCACACGTGAAACAGTGTGTTAGAATCGAAAAATGTGACAGCAACACGGCTCTCTGACGGCCGGAGGGGGAGAAACGCCGCGATTTTAGTCGGAACCGATCGCGCCTGCGCGTTTTTCTTTTTCTTTTCCTTCGTAACGCCGTTCGCGTGTCCTGTGCGTGTATATGTGTGTGTGTGTGTATGTGTGGCTGAGAGGTCACGGGTAAAAAAAGAAAAGTGGGATTAGTGCGATGGTGATACCGTGAGTGTTCTTTTACTGATTGAGTGGTCGTTCGTCGAGATTCCAAGCACAGGGGTCTTTGAAGGATGCGGAGAACTGAGCCGCAAAAACTGCACGGTGAATCATGTAAACAGCTGTTCTTACTCTATTATCTACAACAATCACTTGTTCCGTTTATTTATTTCACCTATCATTTGTTTGCTAAATTTACCTTATCGACGATAGCGTCGTTGCGCGTGGATTTGTAACGAACGACGAACCGATTCTGAAAATTGAGCCGAAGAAACGCTAGAAACGAGCACGGTGGTAACGTAGGATAGATACGAAACGATTCTCGAATTTTTCATACCTTCATACCCTTCTTCCCGTTGGCGTACGATTAATAAATTGAAATTTACTACTGGCGATAGACAGACTCACTGAGTTTAGGATCGTGAAAGTAAACTCGTAACACGTAGGAAGAGAATTTCTTTGAGAAACTCGTATTTCTCTCTTTTTTCCCGTGACTTAACTCGTGCTTCGTTCTCAACGTGGGAGATGCGACTCAACGGAGGTCTGATGCATAAATCGATGAGTTTATGGCACGATAAATGCACCATTAAAACAAGACGCAGATGGAGGCTCGCGTTAGACAGGCCACGCCGTAAATTTACAGATCAAACATAGGGGCGAATAAAATGCGCGTGCCGTAGTATGGATTTAATGTTAACTGCAATGGCAGACATCATCGCGAGCCATGGAGTGTTGCGTATGTTTCCACGATGTGCCATTATCTTTATCGTTGTGCTGTATTTAGCTTTAGCACACACAGATTGATTTAACGTTGATAGATATTTACAAAATATACAATATTTTATTACTTGCAACAAAAAGAGAATGCTAGAAGTAATAATGTTACACGCTGTTCAGTACGTTTTTTTTTTTCTTTTTTTTTTGGAAAATAAAAGTATATCGATGAAAATATATTAAAGTATTACTCAAAAGTATTACAACGTATAAAAATTATGTTCCTTAAAAAAAAAAAAAGAATTTCACTGAAATCCTTTACAATTGCCAAACGCATTCTGCAAAATCATTAAAAAAATGGCGCCACGGACGTAGATGGCAGCATTTCAGGCAGCAAGATAAAATTACTCCGGTATCGTTTTTCGATTCGGGGAAAATTACCTGGCTACGAAATTCTATTGAATTTCTACTGTACGATGGTCGGTAGAAAGTAGAATGGTAACGGTGAAGCAAGTTAATCCGAATTTCTCAGGGAACGGATTAAATAGCATCGCAGGGAATGTAGTATCACATTGGATGCAGTCGTACTGTCGCTAATTAGAAACGACGATCAAAGAATATATGATACGGTAGCGCGTAGACGTAGGAGAGTGGTATACATTAGGGTACACATACACGAACGGAATTGGCCTGCGAAAACGACCGGTTTCGATATGAAACTAACTTCCCCCGGTTACTGGGCCTCGTCCTCGTCCCTTTCTCTCTCTCTCTCTCTCTCTCTCTCTCTCTCTCTCTCTCTCTCTCTCCTTCTCTTTTCCTCTCTAACCCTTTCTCTTCCTCCTCGGCACGACCTGCACGCTGTACAACTGATCAAAAGCCGCTCTGTTTGTGCTTCGTTAGTTTTTATTAGCGTGACCAAAGATGATAATTCGGCAATGAACAGTCGTGCAATCACGTTTTTCCCGGATTGTTAGTTCGTACGTGGTTAACGCGTTATTTACAAGTGCTAAATTTAAATGTGAACGTATTTTGATCGGCCAAAAATCGGACAGGCCTTTTTCAACAATATTTCTCAGGTTTTCTGGTTATATACGGACGAAATACATCGTTAAACAGTAGTGATAGATAAAATCCAAAATTTCAATGAATAACCATTGAGATGAAATCTTTCAGCCAAAAATAAAAAAAAAAAAAAAAAGTTGATAGATCGCACCATATATATATTTTCATCCCCCTTTCCCCGTCTGTATAATAAATATGAAAATAAAGTGAATTTATATCGCGCGGCGAGTTTTTAAGATAAAATGCGACGCGCGTCGCGGATTTGTACGCGCTGTGAAAATTATGATTGCACAAACGTGCTCGATGGTATTCTAAAATTTTCATCAGCGCGCGGAGAAGAAGGTTTTCTGGTTGAGCGTTATACACCGACTGGTTATTCGCCGAAGTTGTTCGCGACACAAGGTTATTCAAGGATGACAGTAATTTAGTTAGACATGTTGCCTAGTCAAAGTCAACTCCACGTGCTTCACTACGGGATAGATGTAGAAGAGAGAAAGGAAAGTTTCAAGGCTTCCAGCGTTGCAGGCTTCCAGCGCCGCATTAGAAGAGTCTACTTCTCCTTCAAGTTCCTCCTGCCGCTTCAAGGTGTATTTGTCGACGTTCAAATGCACTCGACGAAATGGATCTCTTTACAGATCGTAAACGTCCGTGCGATCGTCGTTTTTTTCCTCCCTGAAGCTCGGCCGTGGTACTTGAATTCTCCTTTAATGGCTGACACTTCGAAAGTGCTGATATCGTCGCGGATCAATGCCGAATGGCCCCAGGAACAAAAGCGTGAAATTCCGCTTGTTTTCGCTTATCGAGTTGTAGACAGTCCGAGTGGCCAGAAAGCTTCGAATTAAAAGCTTCAGACTTTCATAGTTCTCTCGAGCGTTGACAAATCATTGAAAGGACGATTCTCGAAAGGAACTTTAATACTTGGGAGTGAGAAGGTTTTAATAAAATTGGAAGATCCCCTCGTGGCGACATTGTACTCGTGCTGCAGGGTGTACAAAAATTTATTTCTGTTTTATACTTTACTCTTACTTTACTTAATGAATTACAGATACTTGATTTGATTTGTAAATTGACAATTGTATTTACTATATATCTGACACACAAACCATGGTGGCACATTCAGAATTCAGAAACTTTCCTGCCGGCTTGATGAACCAACATTTTTCCGCCGGCACGCCGATGAAATCTAATTTTCACAATAAACTTGCGTCCAAGCGCATCTTTGAGCTCGTCTTCTTACATTTCAGGCAACGGTTTTTCTCTTGCACAGTCCTGGTTTTCTTTTTTTCGCGCATTCATTTGCCTCCTTTCTCTCTCATCATCTCAGATACAAGTAAAAATTTATGTTTTCAAGCGAATCTCGCCATGGTTTTGAAAATTTTCCCGGTCTCGTTTGTTCTTTGATGATACAGACAGATCGATTGTCATGGAAATAATCTGAAAAAACAAAATATAAATGGCATTTATTAAAGCTGGATTACGTTGATCCTAACTTGACTGCAGTTCTGATGATCTCTCGCTTCCAATTAGTCCGGATTAACGAAGTTCTGTGTCGTCTAAGGTAACGAAGGGTCTTGTTATAAAGTAAATATCCAAGCCTGGTATTTCCATGGAATTTATAATCGAAGAGAAACAATGACGAGACCGGATTATTGGGAGCTCGACAGTAAAGCATTAATTACTTAATTACGTGGCTCGTAATTATGCGCGCCTCAATTATCTCTCAGTTCTCCCATGGCTCTCGAACTATTTAATTCATATTGATAGCTTTAAAGTGTCGTTTGTCAAAAACGGAGGGAAGAGGGAACACGCAGATTGAAGAGGGAACTTTCAGTATATTAATTTTAGAATTAAATTCCCCTCTGTTTCAATGTTGGCTGTTGAAAAATGTTAACTTTGCTTGTATATTTCGTACTGTTACTGGCACGTCTTCGTGCGTACATTTCCATTGAAATGTCTGGAGGAAAATGGAAGCTGAAGATTGCCCGGAATGGCCAACGATGTAGCTATCGGTTTGCGATGAAATGGCCCCGCTGGGAGAACGGTGTCGTTTCACGAGCACCAAGGAAAAGCTGTCGAAACGCATTATTCATCGTTAAAAGCTCGCCACAGACGCACCACCGTATTTGCGTTCTCGCGCCCTACCGATTTCTGATCGCTCGTTTATTCAAATTTCCTCCACGGGTACTCTCCGTATTTATCAAATCGAGCGAAATTATAATTCATACGTTCTTTATCTGTAAAAACGCGAAACACTCGGATCGTAAATTAAAGATTAAAGATAAACTCATGTTCAAATCGTATTGATCTAGAAATTCTAAAATTCGAAATCAAATCGGAGCTAGATCTGTCGAAGGGCATTCGCAGTAATTGTTTGAAATCTCTTGATGTAGGTGATGTACGAGATTAAAAGGGGCGAGTCTTTCCATCCCTCAAAGAGGAAAGGACATTCAGATCGAAAGAAAACGCGTCGTTGGGCATGCTGTACCCTCTTGTCAGCTTCTAGATTCTTGCGTATGTACTTAAAAAACGGCGCGGTCGACGCACTGAATGCAATTGCATCGTGGCTTCGTCTTCGTGTCGTAGCCAACAGACTGACAGTTGAATCGTTTGACCCATTTCTTCGTTGCATCGTTTCGCAATGCCCCGCCAGCATAACGGTCTTTTGTACGTACCTCGTGTTACGATGGCCTGTTCCACTTGTCGCGAAACTGAAATTGCCTGGACACGCTCGCTGTTCCTTACGTGTATGCACATCACCGACCGGCAGATTTTCCCTGATCGTTCGTATGTTCACGATGAAATTCGCTGCTTCTAACAAGGGAAGAACGTCGATTCCACGAGACGAGTTACCATTCTATCATATATTCGTCTTGATGTATCGAGTTTATCGATGCCGTGTTTCTAAAATACGACAATAAGCCAATTTGTTGAACAATTGAACGATACTATATCGTCGTAGTTGTGAAATGATACATGTTTGTCGTGCGGGTATATCGAGAGTCCCGCGGGATAATCAGCAGCAATAACGAGTGAGTACGATAATTCCCCTCGAAAATTTAATTACGTTCGCGTTAGTTCAGTTGCGATAATTATAAAATATGCTACACGATAAATGGGAGTTTCATGACTGTATACGGAAGTACCATTTCAAAGCCTCGGATCATGAACCCTTTGTTGCACACTGGCGGTTTAAAATATTTACCGCTTTCTAAAATATATGAAATTACATCGATCGGTAATATAATCGGCGTGCAATTCTCTTTTCCTCTCCGAAATTTGAACGTCATCTCGATTCAAAACCTCTCGGAGAGCCTTTTAAACGTTTTTATACCTCGTGCAACGTGTCCTCGAGATGTCCGAACCTCCTCGCCGTTCCTCAGATACCATCCTCCTTGAGAATTTTTTTATAGCGTGTCGTTAAGCCGGTCTTTGATCGTCCAAACGATCCGTCTTGATGTCAAAAAAAGAGCCCGGCCACGCCGCTCCAAACACGTCGCGCGAATTGTTTTGACCCGTGCCATTATGAATTCATCCTCGCTGAGAGAAAGAGTGAGAGAGAAGGAGAGAGAATTCCACTTCGCGGGCGTTCTGGTCGAGTCTTGGTACAGCGAGAGCTCGTAAGAGAGAAGAGAGAGGAGAGGATTGTGCACCGCATGCTCAGACGAGAAACTCGTCAGCAGGAAAAGAGGAGAAAAGAGGAGAGCCACGAAGGAAGCGGTCGCCGAAGAAGGCGTCGACGAGAGAGAGATTTCGTCTTCCCTTCTCCCCACCCCATTCCCTCTTTCTTTTTCTTCGCGTTTTAATTTTGCCTTAACGTCGTAAAGCTGGGTTATTTCTGGTCCTCCTCTCTCTCTCCCTCCTTCATACTCCGTACTTCGCGTTTTACCATGCTCGCGGCATGATACTCGGTAAAGCGAGCGCGAAAATTCCCTTTCGGAGCACTGTTTTAATCACGTGCGTAGAGCTTGTTTTTCGGTTCTTGAGTATGGAATTTTTTCTTTTTCTTTTTATTTTTCAATCGTCCGGTAACTCGTGGGAGAATTATTTAAAGATTTGTTAAAAATGTTAGGTGAACGCTGTGTTAATATGTGAAATAATCTAATTAAATATGTAATAAATTTGAAACAGTAGGACGAAGATAAATAATTATACAATGTGATTGGATGTTTTTAATGATTTGGTATTTTTTACTAGCGTAGAGCTTGTTTTTCGGTTCTTGGGTATGGAATTTTTCCTTTTACTTTTTTTTTTTTTTCAATCGTCCAGTCAGCTGTAACTCGTGGGAGAATTATTTAAAGATTTGTTAAAAATGTTAGGTGAACGCTGTGTTAATATGTGAAATAATCTAATTAAATATGTAATAAATTTGAAACAGTAGGACGAAGATAAATAATTATACAATGTGATTGGATGTTTTTAATGATTTGGTATTTTTTACTAGCGTAGAGCTTGTTTTTCGGTTCTTGGGTATGGAATTTTTCCTTTTACTTTTTTTTTTTTTTCAATCGTCCAGTCAGCTGTAACTCGTGGGAGAATTATTTAAAGATTTGTTAAAAATGTTAGGTGAACGCTGTGTTAATATGTGAAATAATCTAATTAAATATGTAAGAAATTTGAAACAGTAGGACGAAGATAAATAATTATACAATATGATTGGATGTTTTTAATGATTTGGTATTTTTTACTAGCGTAGAGCTTGTTTTTCGGTTCTTGGGTATGGAATTTTTCCTTTTACTTTTTTTTTTTTTTCAATCGTCCAGTCAGCTGTAACTCGTGGGAGAATTATTTAAAGATTTGTTAAAAATGTTAGGTGAACGCTGTGTTAATATGTGAAATAATCTAATTAAATATGTAAGAAATTTGAAACAGTAGGACGAAGATAAATAATTATACAATGTGATTGGATGTTTTTAATGATTTGATATTTTTGCTATCGTACATAATATGTACCCGCCATTTACAAAGAACGCGTGAAATTTCTTCGTTTTCAATATGAGAACTACACAGTATCGTTTATTCTAGATACTCCAATTCGTATGTCAGAGTTTAACAACAACTTCGAGAATTCTTCAACACCCATATTCGTTATCAAACATTCATCAGCGATAAGTACCAGTAACAATCGCTGATTCACGACTCGACGCGAAGCAAAATCAAAGTAAAAAAAAAAAAAAAAAAAAAAAAAAAACAAAAAAAAAAATTCTCGTATTAAAGTTTAATACTCGATCGTCAATACATAAATCTTTCACGAACAGAACAAAAAAAAAAAAAAAAAAAGAAAACAAGAAAAATACGAAACACACTTGAAAACGCTTCAATCACTTCTTTGTTCCGCGATGATTCGCCGCGAGGATTCAGTACAATGAATACATTAAACACGGCCTAATTCTCGCGGTTCGATCGGAGGCTGTGCAACGTTCCGGTAGCGGTTCTTGCGTGCATCGTCCGCGAGACAAAGGACAAAGCTGTGCACGGCGTGCCAAAGGCTGCTGTACCCGTCTCTTTCGCGTCTGTTTATCGTCGTTTTCACCACCGCCGCGGATCGACGAAGACGCACACGCGCGCTCACCCGCCGCTGGAATCTTAATTACGTTGCAGTCCATTCATGGCATGCGCCGTTGTCATCGTTGTATATCTGATTAAGAACGCGAGCGTGCAACGAGCCAGGAGACTGATGCACAGCACAAGCCGTGTTCTCGCTTAGTTTCCTCGCGGAGGCACGTGTTTACCTGACTTGAGCTGGAAATCGCGTAACACACACGAGCGCGGAACGAGACGCTTTGCGAAAGAACGCGTTTCCCCCCCAAGCGGATGAAAGAGGGAGAGAGCTTGCGACAAACGTACGAGTCGCAATTTGTAATCAAGATATTAACAAGCTTTAACCGGCCAAGTGTTAAAAGGGAGAATGGAACTGGCTTTTCATCGAGCGTTGATCGCAAAATTTTGTCAGTATAAATACGACACTTACTTTTTATTAACGATGGTAATGAAAATGTATCGAGTCCTTGATTTTAAGAAATCGTACATACGTAGAAATCAGTCTCAACGATGAACAGATAGGGTTTTTTATGACGAAAGAAATAAAATTTAAGCAAAGATCGTTATGAAATTCTATTTTTGAGTATCGTATAACATTCGTGAGCATCGTGCGAGTTTAAAGTTCATTCGCGTCTTCAAACTCCGTAGCCAAACGATAGTGGAAGTTCGATTGGGGAGAAATCGATCAATTATGAATTCAATCGTGAATGAAAAATCAGCCATCACAATGAAGTATCGAGCGCGTGAATAATCAACCATAAAACTTCCTACTTCCGCTCTATCAATTTATAAAGTATATTCGCGTGCGGTATATAGCGCTCATCAAAGTTTGAACAGTATACTCGGTAGACACAGGCGAAATCCTAAATTTCCTAAAGGTGAACTTGTATTTTTGATCAACCGACCGGAAACGGTACGTAAAACCGCGTATACGAGTGACGTAAGTATACCGAGTATACAGTTGGAAGGAAGGGAACCAAGTCTTTACTATTTGCGTTTTACAGCCTCCGTGATACTCCATCTATACACGCACGCTGGGAATTGACCCTTAAACCTTTGCGGGACACAGGCGAGACACAGCCGCTCCTCAGTGTCACGTTTCACTCTTGCTGGCCTTTTTACGCGGGCGTATTCAGTTCGTCCGGTTAGTGCATACTTTCTCGTACGAGCGAGCCTATGGTTCAACCATCGGTGAGCTACCTCCGAAACGACTTCCTGTTCAATTTTACATATTTATCACTTATACGAGGCTTCGTGCAGAAAAACTGCCGCTTGGAAACTTGACCAACAGTTCGCGTATGCTTCCACTCGCGCCGTGTATTATTTATTCTTCGCTTGCTACTAGGTATGTTGCTACCTTTCCGTTACATTCTCTGAGGTTATAAACCGTAGTGGAGTAGAAAATTCCTTGTATTTCAACCATCTTTACATTGACGATATTACTATCGCATTCGTGATTCGTTGATAATTATACATGTTATTACTTTAAAATGAACAAACGAAGAATTTTATTTCAAGTGTTACGTTATGTCATTTGGTCGTTATCGTTCAGAAGCCTGAAGAATTTACTCGCCTTCATTTCGACGAAGAAACGATAACCCAACGCAGAGCCATTAACCACTTGCGCTGGCAACTGATTGCGAACCATAACGAGTGACCAAACCGTGTACAATAATTCGTCGTTTACCTTTCGAACTTGTCAGTATGATACCACTGGATAGAAATTATTAAATTATTTGTTTTGCCTATAAACTTAAATATACTGAAAACTGAGAAAATATTGCAATTATTGGGTACAAAAGATTCTCTACGTGCGTGGCACGTCATTCCAACGCAAAAGCGTTAACCTATCAATCTCCCGAATGTACCAATAATCTCTAAAAACAGACAAAATTACAAAATTATTCGTCGGTGATGTGTCTTCCTGGGAAAAAAGAGAGTATCGTTCGAATGCCACAGCCTCGTCAATTAAACCCACGCGAGTCGTTGAAGTAATGAAACGAATCGGCCCGAGTCGTTCGATGTTCGAACAGCCACTTCTGTCTACCGATACGAGGAAGGATCGCGATCCACCGGAACGTGGTTTTCCAACCAAGTCCACTTGGCTCGACCGCGCATCTACCGATATCCGTTTAAACGTCACCGCTCGTTAAAAGAGCCGCAGATATTCCAAAGAGCGTTCGACTTCTTCGTCGGTGTATCGCACAGGTATCCACAGTCACCGTCGCCAACGGTTGTCTACGTACGCACACGTGTTTCGAATAAAGGAGCAACGCGACTGCGAACACGTGTACGCGAGATTTCAGCAAATCCCGACTAACGGCCCTGCGAAATGTCTGCGGGGATTTAAATGGAATTGGCCCGAACAGTCAAATGGTTTTCTACGCCGAGCTGAGACCTCTATCGAGGAACTCTATCTCCTCGTAATGCGAATTCTAAATTTCCTTTATCGTCTCGCGGTTTTGTTTTTCGTCGCGGGAAAGCTATTTTCGGTTCGTGTTTTTTTTTTTTTTTTTTTTCGGAGCAAGGTCTCATTCGTTTATTTATCGCCGACGTCGGTGAAGATTTTAAATGAATTTTGAAAACGCCTCGTTTAATGTAAACAAGGAGGTTCTTGAGAGTTTAATTGAAAAAGTTTCTTTCGCCGTCTTTTTAAGTTTCGTGTGTACAGAATACTGCACTGATAAGATTTTTTTTCTTTTCTTTTTTCTTTTCTTTTTTGAAGTTCGAATAAGTGATTAGAACTGGTTAGACTTCGAGAAAGTTTTTCGATCTGAATTTCATTTTTAACTTCGAATTACTTGCAACGTAGCGTGTAACGATTTTTTTTCTGATTTTTTGAATTTTCACGCAAATATCTCTTTGAACAATCGTCGTATCTTCATTTCGCAAAATTATTTTAAAATCAAGCGTTTCGTATATGTACATATATATGTACTGTTACAATCCCTGAAGATGTTGCAGTATATGTGCATCTTTAATTCTCTTTGATACACTGTGGATAAAATAAACTTTATACGGAATTGAAAATGCGAAACTAAATCAGCTAGCGCAGGCTAATATGACTTTCAGTGTTCAATGGTTGCTCGTACACAATTTCCCAGCTCTCCCCTTTGCACAGTACTGTTGGATCTAGGGGAAATGTTGCGTAAAGCTACGGGGGAAATTTTCCAACACATTCTCTCTAGGTTATGTTCCATCACAGGTATTTAATAGTGAATAGTTAATACGGAATTTCTCTTGTTTTACTACTTTATAACGGTAAAGCTCTGGTTGTAGCGATAAAAGGTATCTCTGTCCTAGTTACATTAATGTACGATCAGAACTTTTACAGCGTTACCAATATACGACTAATGTATGACATCGTATGCCCACATATGTGATACATGATATTTATTATCGGAAATTTCGTAATTCACGTGCAGCGTATTGTGTGAATTCCTTGTTCTTTGATGAGATCATTTCTGTGAGTTTTCTTGTTTGTAATTGATTAAAACGATCCCCATGAAAATTTGAAGCTGGACGTTTTACATCCTACGATTATTATTTATTTCGAGGCTCGTAAACTTATTTGTCTGCCATTTGTCTTCTCGTTATCGACAATTATTTTACAATGGGACACGTAACTAGCTGGTTAGAAATACGAAAGTGTCTATTCATTGTGACGTTGCTTTATGGCAAAACGAAGATTAAACCTGCAACAATGAGTCTTTGTTCTCGTTGAAAGTAATTTAATAATTTAATAATTGTTTTACGATGGCAACTCCGCCATTAAACGCTCGATTCAATGTTTTTAAGTATACATTAGCTTACCTCGTGGCTGTATTCTGTATGTAAAATTTATCGCGTTTCTAATTAATAACTTTGCAACATTGGGCCACTAATAAATTCGTTTTCGAAACAATCGAGGAAGAGATTTGATGAAACAAAATGAAATTATATCTCAGAATACTTTCTGTGTAGTAATTCCTACCAGATACATTCTGATTGTATTTTCTTGATGAATTATATTTATTAAACTGCAGAAGAAGAATTAAACTTCATCGTTCTTCTTAACATCAAAAAATTGTGCAAAAAAATTACTACTTTGTCAATAATATGAATGATCGAATTTATCCAACTTTGAACCCATTCTAATTATCATCTACGTGAAGTATTATACATAGTAGAAGTTACATTAACTCTGTTCCATTATTTCCTCTTTTTCTTTTAAAATCCATTAATATCCCAGTAACTTCATTAGCTAAGAATACGTGCCCTCTCAAGTAATCGAAATTTAAAAAATTCATTCACCGACGATAGGCCATTCGGTGGAAAATTCGTATTAACTGATTCGTTGATTCCACAATTGAAAGTGATGAAGCTTTCCTCTCAGTTAATTCTCTCCATTTGCCGAGCGATTTTCCAGCATCTGGCACGTGATTTCTCCGCGCGACACGTGCTATATGCTCCAAGCTAACTAAAACCAGCCGGACAATCGCGCGCCATTCATCTTATTAGCTCGATTCACGCGACACACATACCGTGTACCATAACCTAATTGCACAAGTTCTCCAGAGTCGACTGCCGAGTATATAATAAAGCTAACAAAGCCTCGAACCGCGTGTCCGCGTGTTCCTCGAGCGTCTAATACGCGCGATTTTCCAAGTTAATCGCGCTCGAGTGCAATTCCGATCGAGCGATGTTTATCAGGGAATTATTTCGCGTCCGGTGGTTGTCGCGTCTCCTTATTGACCAATGACCCTAATTCACGCTCGGTCGCACTCTTCAATTCCGTGGATTGCCTGGTCTAGCTCCAAATTGATCGAATTAAAATTGACGCGATTAAACAGCGTCCTCTCCGGGCTATTACTGCCCATAAATGGCATCTATCCTTCTACGTTTTAAGGATATTCCTATGGCAATTTACTCGTTGAGAACCAAGGAGTTATTTACCATAATATTAGAAACGAATCTCAATTTTTTTTTTTTTTTTTCGAAATTTCATGAAAAATTATAAAATTTCATTGGTGGATTATGCGAGTCCTTAGAATTTCCTTTCACAGTTCCCGATACTATTGAAAAATCGAATTCGATGACTCGAAGGAATTGCGAATGGAACGCGTTGCGTTAATGTAGCCTTGCTAATGGATCGAATGGCGTATAATTGCTCCAAGAGACGTACAGTGTAACGTAGTATTAAACATAATAAGAGGACGAAATCACTTGCTGATTATTCTCGCGATTGGACAAATGGCGCGACAATTTCTCTTCTCTCGCGCGCGTGGCACATTTCTAAAAAGTTGCGACATTTCTATAAGAATACGACAAACGGCGTAATGTAACAAAGCGAGGAGAATTTTCAAGCTTCCGACTGAAACGTTGCATTAACGCAACGTTCGTCCTCAATGGGCTAGCGATTCTTTTCTAATGGAGTCTTAATACGAGTCGGTCGACTTTTTATTATCGAGATATTTGCATTTGAAAGTGATCATATTAAAACATTCATGAAACGTTACGTTACGTTAATTCTGTTATAAGTGAAATGTTATAATTGCGAAAGGATATCATCCTGCGTTTCTCGTACGAGTTTCGCGAATATGAAAGTTAAAACCCCGTGTGTAAATATGATCAATAAAATCGCACGTGGTAAATAAACCAAATTGCAATCGAATTAAACGATTTCTAGGGCGTTTCGCTGTGAATTTCGAGCCTTGGGGATTCGATTAGCTGCTAATCGATCCGCGAATGCATCACGAATGCCCGTTTTTGCTTCGCGGCGTCCAGTGTGTTACGCGTTTCAATTGCGCAGAACGGAGAAAACGTACGACAAAATTCCGAATATCCAGCTACAAAATGGCACGCAGCTGACGCATAATGTAATGCACGCTGCGTGTAATGGTATATATGACCCGGCGTGACCACGGAATTCGGTATATCGCGAGCTACCGAATAATTAAAATCTAAATTTAACGGCGTGCACAGCGATACGGCTATACGCGATCGAACTAACGAACGTTCGATGAAAAATCAGTGGTGTATTTTCTTTGAAAATCTGACACACGTCTTTTCCAACCATGTGTATATTTTAAAATTTACAGCAAATATTGTACATGTTTGGTTTTGTTAATCGGAGAAATAATCACTGATTTATTTGTTTGATTTATGGGATGCAAGAAGCATGAGTTCTCCATCTTTATCGTATAGAAATGTATATATTTTCCTCATATTATAGTACGAATTATTAATATTTAAAATTAGTAACAATTTGAAGAAAATCTTTTAGTCTGTTGGCGTACTTGAAGATTCTTATTTTCCTTATCAAGACGTTAATTTTGCGAAATATTCATATTGAAAAGAAAAACGTGTATTAGCTTCCTAAAATTTCAAAACCTTTGGGAATTATTTTTTAATTGTATTTAATCCTTCACAGCTCCAGAACCGTAAATTTCCTAAACATTTTCTAACAATTCTCGCATCTGAATTTTCCCATTAAAAACAAAAATCTCACCAATTTTTATAACACATAGTAACAAGAAGTTCCTTTCGTAACGCAAAATTTTGCAAATAATAAAAAGACACGATTTCTTTTTTCCGCTTCAATGCAATTTTTCGCCAAAAAGAAAAAAAAAACTACCGAATATATTAAGACTCTGCATTGTGAATAATTCATCGAATCACGCGAGACTTATCAATTCGATTCGGTTTCTATCAAGTATTGAAATCCTCCGGAGGCTTTATTTCGCGTTCCCGCGCGCAAAGATCACCTGCTCCGTTCTCGCGGACTCGCGCCTCGACGAAAACGCTTTATCGCGATGTAAGGTGCGGGGAAACGGCCGACACCGCAGCTGTTTTATCGCCTCCTCCTCTCCGCCCCCTTCTTCACAGTAGGTATCCTTCGTATTTTATTTTATTTTATTTTTTCTCTCTCTCTCTCTTCTCGTTCCTATTGCCCGCTGGATTTCCTGCGAGAAAACGCGCCCACTCGGTGATACTGTGTTTTACGATGCCGACGATGGGCTCGCCGCGGCCACGTCGATTCTCATTCTTCCTTCTCGTTTTTCTCTTTCTCCCCTTTCTCCATTTTTCCCGGGCCTCCTCCAAGCCGTAAATAAAGAACGCAATTTTCCGCGTTTCAATTTCAATGTTTCTTCCAGAGCGGGCTAACGCCACGATTGTCGCGCGTCGCTGTATCACCGCCAAGTTCTCTCATGCTATGAACATGGAGATCAGTGCGTGAAATATTCTTTTGCTCGGAAGAAGCAATTCTGTTTGCTCGGATGTTGTTTTAATATCATCGTTTGATACAGTATCGTTTACGTATTGTTTCTTTCATTCAAACAAAAAAAAATGTCGAAACAACTTAAATTCCTTATTTTTATTTCTTTCTTATGTTTCAAGCAAAGTTATATTTTGTATTAAACAAGGGAAGGCAACACGAGGCACACGATGAAACTTCAATTTTCTCTAGCATTTAACTATCGGAGAAAATATCTTAACCAATGTCATTGCAAAAAATAACTGTTTTAATTGTTTCTGTAAAATCTACTCCGCAATGCACGTGTTGTAGAAATCACCATCTGTGATAGAGTTAACGTAACGTCTCCTGATGATAGCCTCGAAGGGTTGAGCGAACGGAATGACGATCGTAATGAAACCGAAGGAATTCTGATTACGCAGCGCCAATAAAACGTGAAGTGTCAACTTGTGTTTCCCTCTTATCTTATCGAATTCTGTAACGGCCTCGCAGAGCTAGACGAAAAGACCGTAAAACCGCAGCGAAAGTGTTAACGAGAGACTGAGGGATCGGTCGTTTCATTAACGTCACGGACCACTTTCTATCGGGTGGATTTTTCGTCGGCCGCGACTCGACACGGCGGTGTCTATCTTTAACGATACTTCCCACGGTCGTCTCGCGATCCACGAGTTCGCCTTATCGGCCGCCAATTAACGTCGCGAGCACAATTTTTAAACGTCTGGCTGCACAACGCCGAGGAAGGAGATCGGCGGGAAGAGGGTAGAAAAACGGCCGAAAGAACCGGGCAGACAGAGCGTAGATTCTCGTCGACGCACGGTGTCGTGAACAGGCTTCCTAAGTAAGGGTCTTCTAAGCCCTTTCACCGGGATGCTCTCGCCACGCTATCGCGAGAACACGTTTCACCGAGCGAATCGTGAATTTACGCGCATAACCCTTTGCCACGATCCTACGCGCTCGAACTCGACACCCGTACTATTGGGAATTTCGCCTCGGGAAATGTGTCCCTTCATTTCGAGAATTCATTTCGTTCTCTTGACAAAGTTTCATTCAACTCTTTCATCAATAATATCTATTTATTCGGGTGACTGAATCTTTCTTTTCGATTTTTTTAACTCAGTATTTTGAGACTAATTTGAGTCTCTGTATTTTAGTAGCTTCGGTGGCACTTGTGATGATTTTATAAAAAAAAAGAAACTACGGAAGCTGCGAAAAGTGGACATTTGTAATGGTTAATTTCCGAAAAGTAATCACAGCTATAGAAGGCTGTTATTCATCGACTGTGTGAAAGAATTCTATCGGAAAGTAAATACCTAAATATACATATTTCACGTGTTGTTCATGTTAAAAGTGACGTGATAAAAATAAATTTAAGCATAGATATCGCTACCGAATTATTTAGCTTATAAAGACTGAAAAAGATAGCCAGATTATAAATTACGGATCAATTGAAACGAAATAGGATGTATGAAATGTAATGTGAAATTCTTGGTTCTTGAATGGCAACGTATGTTTTCACTTTTCGTCGTTAAAAACCAGTTCCTACGAGAGTGTGATCGATGAAGTGTGATAAACAGAAGAAAGAGAAGGGGAAGATAATAAAAAAAGGAAGAGAAGGAGGGTGACAAAGATGGGAAGAGGAGGGAAGCCACATCCTGCCATGGATTTATTCGCTCGTCACTTACATCCTTCGTTCCTCGTGTGCATCTCTTTCTTTTCACTCGCACGATTCGTTTCTGCACGCGTTCCTAGTTCCCGTTTTGCGTCTGGATCGTTTCACGTTCGCTTCCTGTTATCGTTCGCTAAACGATAATGTGGTCACACATACGTCGAATACCCCAGACAATCCGGAATCCAGAATCCTCGCCGCGTTTATTTTAACACCCGCTATATCTTTACGAAACGACACTGTTTGTCGAATGGAATTCACGAGATTTCGAAAATTTAGGACGACGTGAATTTTTTCACTTGCTCGTCTGAGTTCCCATCATTGCGAGTATCTGTCAGTATTTATAGATCAATCTGTTTATGAGAGTTCTACAGTTGAATTTCCTACTGTTGGGGAATTTAAATTTACGTTCTACTTTGCGTGGATTATCAAGAAAATGGGAGGCAAATGTTTTTAAAAATTCTGAGAAACGAAAAGTGGTGGCAAAGTACCGGTATATCGTTCAAAGTTTTAAAACTATTGGGATCGATATCGGATACAGCAAATACCAAATATGTACTATTTCGAATTTTCAAAGATTTTAGAATTTACACTGTTATTTGTTGAACGTAAAATTCGAGGCTCGTTTCAATAAAAATAAGAGCATCTACGTACACTAACGATCTTAAGAGATTTCATCATAAGTGATCGGCAATTCAATTTGTATTCTCATTTTGGTTCCAAACGTGGAACGTGTCGAACGGAGAATGAACGAGATTGATAAACGTACGTACGGCGTTGTGCACGTAGTGGAAACGTAGGAGAAAAGAAATCGGACTGATAATCGGCCAGGCTTAGCGTAAGTCACGCTTTTCGAGGAGTCTCGACTGTGTCTAAGCCGATCTCTTTTTCGCCAAGAGAACGTCGTCGACGTCGTCGTCGTCGTCGCTGCGGCTGGTAGGGCTTATCTAGCGTCGGTGTTGGTTGACACTAGGAAACCGACACAAGCTGCATTATACGTGCTCTTTCGTTGCTTCGGCTCAGTTCACTCGCGAGCGTGCAGACTTCACGCGCGGCTCGCCGCTCGCGCGCTTTCCTCGCCGTGCTCGTTCCCTTCGGCTCTGTCCCCTTCGAGCGTTCGATAACAGCGGACGAAACTCGTTCCGCAGTGTGAATAACTCGCAGGATGAAGGAACGTGTCTCGCGAACTCGATCGTACCACGTTCCGTCAGAAACACTGGAAATTGACGTTCCAAAAACGAAACGATGACACCGCGCTGTATCGAAAATGTTCAGAAGAAGAGGATAACTCTCGGGAAACGAACACTGTTACTCGTTACTGTTGTCCCACGTAATTAATGTGATAAAACTAGATTAGTGAAGTTTAATCGAAAGTGAGTCAGCTGTGATAAATAACGTATAATCGTGTCAAAATTCTTTCCTCACGTGACGAAAATCCAATTCCGTGTGCAATACAACTCTATGACGTAATATAACTATAAAGTCGCGTGAATGTTTTTTTGAAGCGATCAACGATAAAAAGAAATAAAAAAAAAAATAAAATAAAAATAATGGAGCTAGTGAAGAATAACGCGATCGAGATCTTGTCTCGAAGGAGCGTGGTGATAAAGGACTACGATATCGAGAATGGTGAGAAAGAAGAGGAGGAGCAACCGGACGACAGCGATCGCACTTCGCTGAAGATCAATCTATCGATGGCCGAGCAGTTCTACTACGAGGTGATCTCGTCGTTCGAGCAGGAGGAGGTATATACGCGCACATACGCATACACGCATGTCTATACACGCTACGTATACGTTGACACGCCTTCGTATCATTCCATTCAGATTGCTAATCTGGCGAACCCGCGTCATCGTGCCGCGAAATTAAAAGAGAGAAAGCCTTTCTCCGCGAGCTACGTCTTGGATGCCTGGACCCATCCCGAGCTTTCCGATAGAAGTTGCACACTGTTCAAAGCCAGTTAGTTTTGGTAATTCCGCTTTCAAACAGAGAATCCCCCGTAGCTTCGGCACGAGGCTCTAACTAAGTCCCGCGTTTCACCATGCAAATCCCCGGATTCTTCGACGCTCTCGAATATCGATTATTACCGATTGACTATCGTTTATTATTCGGTGGCAATCTCTTCGCGAGTTTTATTTCAAGAAGGGTCGATTGAGACCTGTTTCTTCGATCAAGCACGGAGCGAAGATTTTATTTCGCGGTACCTCGGGAATTAATTCGATGATCTTGATAATAAAAGTTCATATCGCTGAAAAGTCGATCCTGTTTAAATAGGTCTAAATATAGAGGGGCTAATTGGCATCAATTAACCAACACTCGTGGAGGAATAACGTTCAATTAACTCTCTCTAGTAAAATAGCTTGTAACTCTTTCGATGGGGGAATGAAAAAGTATGTAGGTGAAAAAATAGAAACGCTCCTTATTAGAGCCACTTTACAGCGAACTTACACGTTTGTTTTAATCTAAGCTGTACATTAAGAAAATTTTTCACTGCTTGAAATACAGTACACACGTACTGTATACATACGTACTGTTATACTTGCGAATTTGATTTTTATTTCAACGATGGAACGTTGCTCGAAGGTAAGCTTTGGCAGGCAAAAGTTAAAAAATGTTAATCGATGCGACATCTTGGCTGAAATCGCGAGAAGGTACGAATCGATCGTTCGAGCTGAATATAGGTAGTCGACAGTTTCGCGGATCTTTATCTCCGATTAGCGATTCGTTGCTGGCTGTTTGCACCTTCCTCGTTGCGCTCGCTCGGTTCACGAACGAGGCTGTCGGATGAACGGCTAGATTTCAAGGCGAGCCAGTTGCCTGATAAAAGAACGTAATAAATAATGTTAGCAGCAACGCGACTGCTGTAAGGATTATCGCTTTAAATACAAGCACACGAACGCCCACTAAATTGTCCGAGAGCTAGAGCTCGCCGCATCCTGTAGTACCAGCTGTAAAGCGTGATTCTAATTTGACTGGTTGAATTATTTATTGTCGTTCCGCTGTGTTTCGAGATAAACGGATCCCCCGTGTTCCAGGTGACAGATAGTTATTTGATTACGATATGTTCCGCGTTTCACAATCACCGAGGAACCTTTTGAACTTTGAAATCTTCCCTCTTTCGAATTTTCACTTTTCTGCCTGGCCCGACCGAATCGATCTTGTACAAATATTTCTTTCCGAGTACGTTGTCAGTTAAACGGATTTCGAATGATACGATCGTCACGATGTTTGAAAAGTGTACACGCGTACACTTCACAGAAACGACGAAATTATTCGTTTGACAATCGATTGTCCACTAGGATCAATAAGACTCTTTGTTCCACGGGCAGCGTTTTCAACATTAATTATCGCGTGTTTTGTAACTTTCGCGTGCGCTTGCATAGAATCGATGTAATTACGATATTAATGAAATTTTAGTTGTACAATAATGTGATATGTTCGCCCATGTTCGAATGCAATTGCAATTCCGTAGCTCATCCAGCTCGTTCCATTCCATGGAATTCCATTCCGACGGACGTGAATTCCGAATTGAAAATGTTGTCGTCGTAAAATTACTCGTAGATTTTTGTCCCGGACGATTTCAATTAACAACGAGAAACGAGAGAAGCTTGAAACGAGGTATAGTGCTCGATGGTGGGACGCGTAGGCACGAGTGGAATGTGCAAGGCGTCGCAGCCGACCTATTCCCTCGTTCGATGCATTATCATTCGTCGACTTTCGTCGAATGGCCAGGCAGGTTGTGTGTCGACGATTTCTGTGTCACGGCGCGCCCATCGAACTCCTCGGGGGTCTCCATCATTCGATTGCGAGTTAAGCGTATGATTTCTCGCGTGTTAATCTTTCAGCGATCAGTCGAAGGTAAATATCGAAGAATCGACACAGGTTTAAAGGGTTGGCAGCCGATATAATTGCCAGTTACTCGAACGGTTTTGTGTGATCAGTCGAAAAAAGAAAGAAAAAAAAAAAGAGAGGGGAAAACAAAATTCCACGAAAAATTGAGAACGCCGATTGTTTTGTGCAACCTGAACAACGTAACATGAGGAACATCCGCGAAGCAGAAATAAAATTCCAACCACCGGCAATCGATCAAACAATACCAATCAATCAAACGATTTATGTTACCCTCGATTACTCTCAACTCTTTTCTAACTGTTCTCAATTTGCTTTTTGCCAACGGAAAAGCTCGAGTATCCAAATTCGAGATCTTCTTTATTTTCTGCTTCGCTCTTCCTATTCGATGGCCTTTGAATTAGAACATTGTTTCATCAATAATTGAGAGGAGCATATTTCAATCGATTCATTTTAGAATAGACTCCTTCCCATTGAATCTTTCCTAGTTCATTCAGAACGAAGTTTCGTCGTGATTTTATTACTTTAAATTCCCTTTCTTTCCTGTTATTGCACATTTAATTATTAACTTCTCTCTATTAAATTCATTTATCCAAGCAATTAAATTCAGTTATACGAACAAAAAAAAAAAAAAAATAAATAAATAAAAATCACGAACAGCGGGGAAAAGCAATGAATAACTCCTGTTATATAGACCGTTTCGTCCCCAGCTGAATTTAGATAAATCCTACCGTACGTAACACCTGAGGCTCGTTCCCGAGGTCAATTCCAAAAATCACTAGGGACAGCGACATCCAGTTGATTCAACCAAGTCCCGTCCCAACGACACCATGACACTACGGCCCTACGATTGTTTTTCCCCTCTGTTATCCCTTCTCAATCGCCGTCAACCCCTACGTATAATCCGATCATTCTAATCAAATACAGCTCTACGAAAAATTGAATGGCACAAGACTAGTTTTCTTGGAATCGCAGAGAACGCGAGTTTCTGGATTTCGTCGGCACCAACCGACAAACCGCGGTAAACATCCGTGAACTAATGCAAGACACTAGGCCAACTGTGGTGGTGTTAGTGTTTCGTGTTTTGTATGCATAAATCGACTTCTCTCTCTCTCTCTCTCTCTCTCAGTATTCTCCTGGCTGTCACAGAGGTCGCAGCCAGCAACAGCAGCAATCTGCGCCTCTCATCCTTTCCCCCGGTACGGCTGCAGATGCACGGACAACAGATTCTCCTCGAGGCATTCCCCTGGGCCAGCGTTGCCGCTGGGAATGCAATTTAACGTCGTAATTGTCCGCGGATAATTGTAATAATTAGTACCCTTGTCGTACTCCTCGACTCTCCGCGGGCACTCTGGGCTCCTTGGACTGCAACCGGGCTGTTAATCATGCCGTTGATCCCTTTACGGACCGTTCTTCCTTGGCTGACCTTTTACGATTTTTAGAAGGTGGTAGAAATTGGAGAACCGCAGGTGAGAAGCACCGTAAGTCAAGTGAAGGGAAACGAAGCTGGTTTTTAACACTGTTAGCCGGAATTAAATACGTATTCATTCATCTTGAACAGTTGGATGATATTGAATATTGCGATCTAATATTAATCCTCATTATTTCGATAATAGCGCTGCCAAACCAACGTTGGCTGGAATTAAGTTAAATTAATGTATCGATCCCGCCATCATTTGCCATTTAGAAAGCATCGTGGTTTCGTCATCTATTTTCGAAAAATTTATATCTTTGTCGGATCATTCTCTTCTTCAATTTTATTTTATATAAAAATATCTCCTTCTAACTATGAAGGTTTGTCACATTTTCAACATCGTTCCCTCGATGCGAGTTGTTCGAAACAACCACGAAACGACGTTGGAAAAGTGAGTCCAGGGAGGAATCGAAAGATTTTTCTGTACCTGAGGATTTTATAGGTGACGAATAACTCTTGAATTCTACAAAGTTCTCTCAAGTGCAAATTGCGGGGAGTAACGATCGACGAGTTCTGTCTTCTTTCTACTCTTTTGTTTGTCTTGCAAGAAGTAACGAACGATCGATCGCCGTCACGGTCATTCCGAGTTCATCCGAGGTGGAATTAATTCTAAATAAATTCTAAATAAATTCCATCGTATCGTTCGTTAGCGCTGCAATCGTCTGGAACGTTGGCTGAAAAGACAAAACGCTGCTCATAGCCAGAGAACCGGGCCACATAATTTATCCTGGCTCGCAAGAAATTACATAAACGTTCTTCGAGCATCACTCCGCCCGCCGCGGTATCTCGATAATGTACGCAGGGCATTATCGTCTTGCGCGAAATTACGTCGATATTTCACCGACGTAGAATAAACATCTCGTCCCCGCGGTGCATCGTGTTCACAACAAAACTTGCCTGCTTTCCGCGATACTGCGTTAATATTTCACGCGAGGCGTGTTAACACATTCAGGACACGATACGTATCGCTAGAATTTGTTGACCGTTTAAAAATTGTACGACAAGTATTGGAACCTCTTTGAAATTTCAGTGACATGGTAACAAGTAATAATAATTACGTTCGCGTAATTTAAAATGAATCCAGAATTGTATCCAATTTGTAGAAAATTAGAACTGCCAATGTGGTCAGAATGATCAATTTACAATATCAAATTTTTAAAAATTTGTAAAACAATTTATGTAAATTAAAAGAATATATTTTTAAAGATAAAAAGAAAGCTCGCGTACTCTGTGTTATGTTATAAGATTTTTCAGTTTCTTTACTGTCTCCTGAAATGATGGAAATTTGCTTTAGTCGTTGGTAGTTCTAATAAAGAGTTTTAACATGGTCTACGATTTTTTATTCGAATAATTGGAATTCACATTCAGACAGCTCGTTTAATTTACATTCATTAATTACAATTTTGCTCCAACGATGATAATGATGAAACGATCGCAACAATTGCATCGACAGCGTTACTTACGTGAACGTGAATGTGATCGAATCGATGCAACGCATGGTCGGGTATCGAGAGAGCCCGAAAACGTAGAGAATTACTTTCCTAACGAGTCGCGATAAATTACCCGTGGATAATTACCGAGCGAACGTCCGAAACAGGCGACCGGTACCACGTCGATTAGTCTTTCACGAACGAGGCTATACGTAATATGTGAAATCGTTACTGGCGCCGATTCCGTGTGTTCATATAGTCTGCTGCATAATATTGAAAACAGCAGAGATTTCAACGACTGGACAGCCAAGTCTCGCGACAGACGAGGCGATTAACGATTGCTCTCGATCTGCAATCGTGACTCATTCCGGCGAGTAATTTGCTATGAGAACATTCTCAACTGCTTTCGAATTCCAGACCAACTGGGTATATTAAGTCTAAAAAATGAGAGTTAATACTTTTTAATCCGACGTTCAGATCGGAGTGCAATCAATTGAAAAATCATGGAAATGCAATTGAATGTATGTCGTGTGTAGATAGATAATTTTGGAAGCACGTATCTCGTTCAGAAAAATTATCTTCGATTGGAATTGCAAGAAGTAGAATTTCGCGGCAGTGAATAATTAGAAAATTTCATTTTTCAAAATAAAAAAAGAAAAGTTAAATACGAGATATCCCTGTATAGAGTCAAAGAAAGAATATTCCCATCTGGCGAATAGTAGAGAGACAGAGAGAGAAGGGATCGGCGCATAAATCATGCCGTAGCAGAGGAGGCGAGAGCGACGTTCGATCTCGAAAGGTCACAATTCATCCGTATCGGTCCGGGGATGGCGTAAATTATCGCGCGTGCGGCCAGAGCGCGCCTTTTTGCCAGCGAAGTGCAACGAACGAACGAACGAACGAACGAACGAACGAACGTACGTCTTATCGGTGCAACGTCGCGGGGACACAAATTGCTCGATTAAAGGGCATCGCGAGAGACGACGAAGAACGAATGAAAATGGAGAGGGGGTTAAGGAACCGAGCCAAGAGACGTCTGAGGCGATGTCTTTCTCACGGGCGATTTAAGATGCCTTTTTCCGCGAGAAAAAGGGAGGAAGGTTCCTCCTACTGCCGCTCCTCCTGCGTTGGCTGGGGCTCTCTTCTCGGCCGTTTAACATCAGAATTAATTACGTCACGGTAATAAGGCCGATGCACACTTTTACAGCGATCTTGCAGAGGCTCTTAAGGTTTATAAGGTCATCGGCTTTCCTCCTTCCTCCGCCTGCCTGTCCCACCACCTTCTACACTTTGGCTGGCCCTTTTTATCCCTGATACGATGTTACACGATGTTACGCGGTGGATAGACGATCTCGTCGTGTAATCAGAATAATGAGCAAAGCCCTGGTACACCAGGCTCACGGTCCCGTGTCTCGTGGTAATTAGACGATGGATTTCCTTGCTTCTCGTGTTCGTTCGAGATACCACCGGTATATCCCTCGTCTATTACTCTCGGACGTTGCTCGAAAATCGATCGACCGTAGTGGAGGCTCGCGTCGCTTTGACACCGGCGAACGACGGAGGAGTTTTCTTCCTTCTCGAATCGACGGGAACTGGACCCGCTAAGCGCGTTACACGCCCGGGAATAAGTTTAAATTAAAGTGGTTGTCTCGCGGCGGAGCGAGAACGACCACCCTTAAGAGGATCTCTCCTCTCGTTTCAGGGACACACGCGCGTGTCTTCGTGTTATTACCACGTTCGGTGGTATAAGCTCGTGAGATATAAAGAGGGTTGAAGTGAAAGAAAGCCGTTTCTCCTGCGGTGTACGTCGCGGCCGGAGGTGGAGTGTCTTTCAGATCGAAATGAGTATCTGTGAATAGTGGAAGAACTGGTTTGATTACGAAACAGCGGTTCGATAGGGTAGCAATCCACGGGCGTTTCGCGCGATCCATCGTTTGGATACTGGATGCTGGCTTTAATTCCGCTGGGTCACGCGCGAAAATGAAGTCGCAGGTCCTTTTTCCTTCGGCTCGGCTCTGCTCTGCTCTGCGGAAACACTTTATGTTGAATCGTTTTAGCGTCAAGAGCGAGGGAAGGAACGCGTTCTCAGATTTTCGCGTTGATTGTTCAGCCTGTCCTGTGAAATCGAGCGTGAATTCATCGGGCTTCGTGCCCGGGAAAAGAGAGAACTTGGTCGAGCACCCCTGAAAAAGCCCTCGGAGTCACGATCCCCCAGCAACAAATTCAGACGTTATTCACGGTTTCAACGATAGGCAGTAACAGCTGCGAGACGACTCGAGCGAAAATGGACGAGAAAAGGGATAGAGAGATAGAGAAAGAGAGAGAGAATTGGGATCGGGACCGAGTCCGAACCCCCGTAATTGTACCCTTCGCAATTTTAATGATCCGAGGCGCGAGAGAGGGAGAGAAGTCGCGATTCCTGTCGATGCATTTACTCGCTCGTAAACAATGAATAATTTATTCCGTTCGCAGTGGACCATTCGGTCCTTCTGGCTCTCTCGCTCGTCCCTTCCTTCCCGCTCCCTGCGCTTTTTGTTCCGCAGCCCGCGTTCGGTCTCGGTCGAGCAATTTCGCGCTGGCGGCGCGATACACACGGAAGCGAGAACGAGCCCTCGAAGTCGCGCAATTGCCGGGATTAAATGCCTCCCGACTATTGTCGCCGGATCCGAGCGCCGTTCGTGTTAATAAAATTCTCCCTGCCGCGCTACGACGGGCGTAGTGTCGCTTGCTTCGCGATGGGAAAATCGAGCTGTTTTGGAAAAGTCGGTCGAGCGATTGAAAACTTTTCGAAACGTTTCAGCAACACGGGACTTGCGTTGACAATTTAACTACTGACGAGAGTCGTTCGTCGATGACAGAGGAGAGTGAAAAGTGTTGTAAATATAGTCGTGGAGTGTGACTGCGATCTTAAGTATGTGTTGTAAATATAATCGTAGAGTGTGAATGTGACTTCAGGTATGTGTGAAGCGAGCTATGAAAGATAGTCGAGCCTAGACGCGTGTCGTGAATGCTAATAAAAGTTATCAACAATTATCAAAGTCATCATTCAAAGTCAAAACCCACAAGCACAAAGAATAATAGAAGAAAGGGGGGGGGGGGGAAGAGAATAAAGAGAAAAAAGGGAACAAAGAGAAAGAAAGAAAGAAAGAAAGAGATGAGGAAGTGACAACTTCTATTCAAATATTGATGAATTTAGCTTGGAGATTGGAACAGTGTACGATATAATCTTACAATTCGTATATTCTCTAAATTCTTTTTAAATCCTACGACGTCGATTCGTTGACGTTACAATTTTCGTTACAACGAAAAGCCTGTAATTTCGCTCCAATTCTCGATACACTAAACGTTGCGCACCTTATCCTCGATCTCTCGCGTTCTATCCAAACTCTCGAAACTCTCGATTCGCTGGTACAACGACGCTCGTAACGCGAAGCTCGTTACCGGGGTTCTACGTGAGTTTTCAAGCGGATTCTCGACCGTTTGTTATTACGTTCCCGGTAGAAAGCACGACGCGGAGGTAAAACAGAGTTTCAATATCTCAGCGAAGTGTTACGCTGTTTTATTGCCGTCGCGGAATCTCCGGTGGCATCGGTTAAATGTTAAAATATTACGAATACTTTCTCGCCGCGGCATTTTCCCTGCGAAATATCAAGCATTGTCGCGAGGTGGGACGCGAGTGCAACGACCCCGTTCGCAGAGGCGAGCGGTCCGCCGGGCGGTTCGCGCTATGAAACCTGTTAGAATGCTTTGGCAAGCGTGAAATACGCGTATATCGACGCTTGTCGCCCTCGCGAACGTCCCGTGCCGCATTGCGTTTAATTCGCGGTCGCGTCTATCATCGCCGTTCCGAGAAAACAGCCGAGTGCTTACGGGTTTACGGGTTTCATGGTTGGCGGCTCCATCGACGTACGAAAACGCCCGCGCGCGCGATCCCTTGGCAAAGTGTATTTTAGGCATTGACGTTCACGGTTATTTTAAGAATCGGAGAATTCTTCATAAGTCGCGACCGTGAACGATACGCGCCCGAGTCCGAGCTCGCGGCGATAAAATTGAATCGTTGAAGCGATGATAAATGAAAACGTGTGTCTGTGGCGCTTATGGTTATCGAGCATCATTGCCTTTAAATGGAAGAATATGACGATAACTTTCCCATTCCTTCGATACTTTTTTTTTTTAATTTCAATCTCGAAGAATCGCATTTTTCTGTCGTTGTGAAATTTCTTACGTTTTGAAAAAGATTGATATCTTACGTGATAATAAGATTCTATAAATGCAAATAAAGTGTTGACAAAGTAACTTGAACTTAAGACTGTTGGGAGATGGATCGTTGAAATAGTTTTAATTACTATGATCATAGGCGTTACACGTCTAAAGCACCGGTGGATTACACCGGTGGTTAAGTGGTCAGAAGCTGCGCGGATAGACTAATCGCGTTACGAGTCTCCGATTTCAAAAGTCCTTCCAACTAGTATTACATGAGAGAGCCAAGCAGCTCGTTCCAGATTTATATCGCAAAAATGCTCGCGAGCACATTTTTACGGCGGAAATGGTGCACGAGCGTTGCTGCGTTGCGATCTAAATATTTATTCGTCGTACTTTCCCAATTCCTCTTTCAAATATTTTCAAAACAATTGTACGCGCGTGTGTTTCGTGAAGTTTACCGTTTAACAAATTCAATTGGCAACACTGCAGAATTACATGCGCGTTGCGGCGTTGCTTGCTGAATTGCAGAAACGATTACAAACGATTTCTTAACACGCGTTTAATTTTTAATGTGTACAACCGAATATATGTACTATTGTGCAAAAGAAAGGTGCAACGTGTTTTATTTTTTCGCATTGAAACTTATATTGCTACATT
Organism: Frieseomelitta varia; assembly: GCF_011392965.1. NCBI lineage: Eukaryota > Metazoa > Arthropoda > Insecta > Hymenoptera > Apidae > Frieseomelitta > Frieseomelitta varia. Next base: position 236,131 of record NW_025110575.1, read on the forward strand.
TCTCCGTTTCTCAGGTCAATTATTAGTCCGCGAGAGAAGAGAAATGCATTCACTTTAATTAACGATACAACATACAATATTTGAAAGCAAACTTTCTAAATTGTTCCAATTGTTCTAATTTAACGTCGCTCGCGCTATTGTAAATAATCTACGACAGAACGGCATTTATATGGAAAAGAGGTATATTTATTTTAATTAACGACATTGTATTCGAAACCAAATTTTCTACGTTGTTCCAATTGTTCTAATTTAATCGATTCGACGTCACTTGCGCTGCTGTAAATAACCCACGGGGGAGCAACATTTAAATGGAGCAACGCGTAAAGTGAATATCAACTACGGGACGATTCCAAATCAATGTCTAAAATAAATCCACTCGACTCGATTGTGAATTTTAAAGCGGAAGGATTTCTCGTATACTTGAAATCTAAAAGTTTCGAACGCCTCTTGACCAATTGCGCTGGCAACTGATTGCGGACTATAACGAGTGACCAAACCGTATATACAAATAATTCGTCGCTTTCTTTTCGAACACGTCGGTATGATGCCACTGGATAGCAATTATCGATTAGTAATAAATTTATTAGTTTTGTCTTACTCGGGTTTACTTAAAACTGAGAAAATATTGCAATTCTGGGGCAAAAAGTTCTGCGTGGCACGTCATTCCAGCGCAAGATGTTAACCGAAACGAAATCTCCAATGGACTGAAAACTTGACAGCCTCTAAATTCCGCCATGCGACGAACGGGTTGACAAAAGGCCTAGGTAGCAAGGTGCGAGTCCCTCGGCTCCGATTTAGAGAGATCTGGAGGTCTCGCCTGTTCCATTCGACGCCATTCATCGCGCTCATCCGAGAGGAAGTCGAGGTGTAACGAGAAAACAAGAGGCAGCAGCGGAGAAACGAGCGGACTGGTGGACTCGCCTCGACCTCCAAGGGAGAACGGGAAAGGGGGGGAGGGGGGAATTTTAATGGGGCAACGGGGCTGTTCTCTTCAATGGGAAAATTGTACCGGAAGTCTCGGTGCACCGGTGGTACGGGCCGGTGGAGCGAGCACCGGGGGTTAAAGGCCCATTAAGTACGCCGCAATCTCGTCCTGCGTCGCGCCGTTGCACGCCGGAGCGAGAAGGACGCCGTGAACCGGAGAGTTAAAGAGAATGGGCGACCGGGTTCGAGCGTAGAACGCAACGTAAAAGTTGCGGACACAAGCGGTGGAAATCGCGGAAACTGGGTTTGGCGAACGTGCGAAACGGGCATTCGCCTTTTACGGGTATTCGCCGCGTTTGCACGTTGATCTTCAACAGTTTCGCATTTGCCCAGCGCTTTTCTCAACCGCGTCCCTCCTTTCGCACGAGTTTTCCCTTCTCCCTCGCACGGAGTTGAAACTCCTGTTGTTTAATCGAGTTCGAACTTTCGAATTACCATAGCGTAAAGAGGAACGACAAATTCGTGCAAGCGGTCGTATCTGCATGTTGTATGCCTTTATTTTCGTAATCGAGCTAGGTTCTGCGCGTCAACATTTTCGTGGCGTTGGGAAATGTTGTTGGATGTAATTGGATGTAATTTTTATTACAAACCGAGCTACACTCTAAGTTTTAAGCTTAACTTCGTGATATTGATAAACTCGGTGTTTTCAAATCAGCATGCGTGCGCGCGTGCCAGTTTCGTTGGAATTTCTAACTCGCAGTTATTTAAAGACAGTACTCGACGAAGGATCTCTGAACGGAAATTCTGCTCTGGGGCGAATTTTCCCGGGACCGTCGAACGTACGATAAAGGTTGGCCGAATTCTTTTTCTTTTTTTTTTTCTTCTTTTTTTTTTGGTCCCCTCCCCACTGCAAAGGAAAAGCACGAAGCTGCAAAAAAGTTAAGCGGAGTCCGGGGAGAAAGTTTGATGAATCGGGGCCAGTTAGACATGCACGTAGCTTTGTCAAAGTTACGCGTTATCTAACCCAGACCCGCTGCCCTTTTTTCGCCCTGTACACCGGGGCGAAGTCGGACTTTTATGAAGTCCCGGCAGCGGCGCACACGACATGCGCGCGTGAGAAACACACATTTTCGCTCGGGCTGAGTTCCTCGACGAGAGGTAAATAGCAGGATCGCGAGCTTTGCGCGCTCCATTCTCGTTTCCTCTGTGTTTGGCGAAAAAAAGAGGAAATGCAGAGGAAAAAAAAAAAAAAGAAAAAAAAGAAAAGTTTCGAGCAGCGGCGTGTACCGTGCAAATTAATATAACAGCAATTACGGTTTTCCCATTTTCGCGATTTTTTATCGCGCGGTTGCCGGCCGGCGTTTCTCTCCCCTCGTTGTTTTTCTTCGCGGCAATTCGTCCAACGATAACCCGCGATAATCGCGCTGTTCCGTCGCGATGGAAAAATGGGGAAAAAGCGAGTTTCACGTTCGCTACAGTTTCGACCGGTTGGTTCGGATATTCTGCTAGTTACAGAGGGGAGAGCGAGTCGAACAAACGGCCGAGAGTGAAATTACGAGAGGGGTGTGCGAAACTCATTTGGGCCGAATCTTTAATTAAACGCGCCACATAACGCCCGCCAATTGTCATGCACCGCGGCTATGTCTCGTGCAAAATAATTTCTCCTCCTCGTTTCTCCGCCCTTCTTTTTTTCTCTCTCTTTCTTTCTTTCTTTCTCAGGTACTACCTGTACATGGCTAATTTGCTCGAGAAATTTTGCGACTTTATTTTTAATCGTGGCTGCACGCGCGCGCGCTCAGTATGCCGCGATTAGTTTTTATTTGCGACGTTATCTTTCTCATTTATTTTTCGTCACGCGAGCTTGAATAATGTAACGCGGTTTAAAATGTTTGCGGAAAGTATAAATTATACGCGGTACGCGCGTGCTTGAAAGCTTTAATAGATTATATTTAATTCCTCGCACAATTCGGATTTGCGCTGCAACTCCAAAGTATTTCGCTCTGTGCTTTATTTAAAGCGGTACTAAATTGATCGTGCTGTAAATAACAGTGGACAGGGTAATTCTAGCCAGTATCACGTCTACAATCAAACGAATTCAATCGGAGAAACACGAGGAAGGAGGAAACCAAGGTTCTTCGATCGTCGGACCGTTTTACGCCGAATTTGTCGGAAGGAAATAGCCGGAAGAGTAAACTTCACTTCCTATTCTTCGGAAGAGAGCTTTAATATCTCTCGTTGATCAATCGAGGTCACCCTCGCGCCCTTCTTCTCGTTCGTCTTACACTCTCGACGGTGACAGTTCGAGCTCGTTACCGCGATTTTCCGCGTTATTTCACAATTCTGCAAAAATAAATTAACGATCAGCCGCGATCAGTCGCGCAAGCTGCGGAACTTTCCGGGCGAGCGGAGGCCGCGACCGACAGGCAACCCGTTAGCCGTGAAATTAATTTGCTGTGGACGACACAGGAGATTTTAATTACGTTTGGTAATGATCGCGTTACATTTACTTACCGAGCGTGCACGCACGCGCTCACACACCACCCAAGTAATTAAGTCTCATCTACGCCGTAAAAGACGTTCCATCTTTTCTCTCCATTCTCTCTCTTCTCTTTCTCCCTCTCGCGTCAGACTCGTAAGATTTCTTTATATTCCTACCCATGCCGAGTATGTCTCTCGTACACGGCCGGGTCTTCGTCCGCTTTCGTCTTTCGGCCTGTTTCACATCCATCTTGACCCTTTTCACGTCCGCGTTTCCAGTTTCCGTTTCCTTCAAAAGGTACGCCGCGGAAGTAAGAAAGCGACTCGCGTGTACACGTACGTGGAAACATGCAGGCACGTGTATACGTGTAGGCAAACCGTTTGGAAATTCATAGATAGCCCTGGAGAGTTCGAGGTGGAATTATTTATTAGAGGACAAATCTGTAATTCTTTTTTCGCTGAATTTGTCACGCTGCTTGCCCTTCTTCCGGCAAAGCGATTCACAACCCTTTCTCCTAAATCTTTTCACCCGCGTTTATGTTCATAAATTCCTCCCGCTGGCTCTCCCTTTATGGATTTGTTATGTATGTACGAGCAACTTACTGCTCTTGAAATTTACGCGTTGTATGCCTTGTCACCTGCTACCAATTCCCACGCGTGTTATTTGTTATTCTAGACAAATTGAACGAATCTTCCAAGAAGAAGTTGTTAGTTGATACACATTTCTCGTCTCGTCTAACTTTCAAAATAATTGCCAAAATAATTGTTCCATCGAGCACGTATGTTCTCCACTATTACAATATTTCGATATAATCTATAATATTTTTATTTTTGAGACAGATTTATATTCCATCTATCACCCAAAACTATCGAATTATACACCATCGCGCTGGCAACTAATTGCGGACCATAACGAGTGACCGAACCGTATACAATAATTAATCGTTTTCTTTTTGAACTCGTCGACATGATATCATTGGATAGAAATTATTGAGAAATTATCGAATAAATTTATTATTTGTTTTGCCCGTGTTGTACTTATAACTGAGAAAATATTGCAATTTTGGGACAAAATTCTCCAAGCTCTCGACGTACGTGGCACGTCATTCTAGCGCAAGATGTTAAAAAGAATTTTCACACGAGAAATTTTCCACGGAAGTGCCTAAACATCCATCTGATCGCCTGAAATGTTTAATTTGAAAGATGAGTAGCAAGAAGATACATTCTCAATCTCAGCGTAACATGAGCAAACACCAGAGAATCGTCTCTGGTCTACGGCCACTGGCTCGTTATAAGCCTCTTGCAACTTGCCTAGCGTAAGATCTCGTGGACAATTGCTCGTAATTAACACGGAGGGGCAGCCGTGTTTGCGGGACGACCCGGCCGTATCGACGAGCTGCCTCTCGTAGATACTATCACGGAAATTGCACTTACCGTTTCTCCGACTCGGCTAATCCGATTCCCGTAGGGTGGATCCACGAGCCTAGCACACGTCTCAGATCGGAACGCGTCACCCTGCGGGTATTATGACGCGTGGCAGTGCTCACAGTTGGGTAATTTCGGCGAAACGTTACCCAGCTGCTAGACATCCGATTGCACTTCGCTCTCGCGTTTGTCGCGTATGTACAAGGCTTTAGGCTGGCAAAAGGGACGAGGACGACGGGGGTCGATTGTAAGGGTGGTTCTCGGCTGCTTGCCGAGTTTCGAGAGCGTTCGATGAATGGATCTGCGTTCACTCGAACGCGATAGCAGTGTCTCGTGAAATTCGTAGCTGAGATAATTACACGGTACGTGTGCGATGGAAGATGAGAAATTTCGGAGAAATTTTGTACGTGGAAAAATAGAAATTTTAGACGCGCGCGATGGAACGTTGAATGGTAGTTGGATTCAGATTAGGGAGGCTGTACATGCTGTAACAGAGATTTAGAGGCAGATGGCTGAACAATGAGAAGGGGTTGTCAAAGCTCCGATCTTGAGTTACCCTATATTAAGGGACGTATAACGCAGCCAGATGCGTTATTCGTCGTTCCTCTGAATCGTGCAATATCCATTCGAGGCGCCAATACGATTTTTAAATACAAAATGTCTAATACCTAGATAAAATAGAGATACAATACAGGAATATTGTTTGCTACGCGCGCGAGAAATTAATAAATAAATTTTCTCGTTAATTTCTTCAATTGTCCACGAAAATTTTGTGGATAATTTTTCTTACTAGTTAATCATCTATTGCAATTCGACGGCCGTCGTGCCAATGATTTTTTTGAAAACCTACGATCAATCGCGCGAGCGGACAACGAACGCGCGGGCGATAAATTAATTAACCGAGAGCGGCGAAACGTTAAGTTTGGCGCACTTAATCGTACGCGGACGAGTCAGTTTAGCAGACAATCGGGCGTAATTAACACCGCGGCACATGGCGTCGTTGCGAAACAAGCCACTACGCGGGGGCGTATCAGTATCCCCCGTACCCTCTCCCGCATTGTAGAGATACAATCACGGAAATTGCTCTTACCGTCTCGCCGACTGTTAATCCGATTCCCGTGTTCTCTGTGTCGCTCGTGGCAGTCGCCGCGACTAAGTCCAGATGACTGATTCGAGATAAGGGATAGATGACCGGATCGAGATAAGGGAACATGATACAGAGCTGGTACAGCACCGAGGAAACCCTGCTCGGTGGACGTTGCCACCCTTCTGCAAACTCTCGTGTTCTCCGCGGTGGAAAGTCCATTTTCCTTTTTGGGAAAGACACGGGCATAGAGTTATCAAAGGGTGAAAAGTAGAATTTTATTTTAGTAATTGGAAAAAATTCACGACTGTCGTTTACCGTGATTAAATACAGTCTTTAATCGTTTTAATTAAACTCGCGTAAGATTCACTATATATATGAATTTCTTTTGCATTTCTTGTGGACATCGAAGGCTGAAAAATGGAATTTCAACTTTGCTAGTTCGTTCAAAGAATTGTGAAAACGATCAGAATTATGTTATTGTGTTAAGATACAGGTGGTAACAAATTTTCTTTGATCGCGCACGAATATGAAAGAATTACAAGTGAAGTTTTTAAAAAAAGGGGAAGGTTTGGTGTCACATGAGGATTTCGAAATATTAAGAACTAGAACTAGTCCGGCGTATCAGAATGAACCACATTGGAATACAACTACTTATCATTGAATTAAAGAACGAGTGCAGGAGTTTCACTATTTTGTTGAGACCACTATGCAACATTGTGTACTATCATAAATTTTTTTTAATTCTACTATTACACAGAGAAGAACATTTCACTATCATTGAAGGGTTCCTAACCACAAAATTACCCAATTTCAAGATATATGTACATTATTAACGCGTATACGAATAATTTCCACTGAAAAGATATAAACCCTCGACTCGACATATAGCTGAAAATTATATTTCGTCGCACGATATTAAGGAAGCGTGCGAAAACGTGATCTCTATACTTGCTAGGTGCTTTATACCGCAAAACACTGAAAACTGCTTCAACATTCAATCATGATTCATACGGATCTTAATTTTCACCATCAGATCGGAGTACCGAGCTTCGAGGTAATGACAGTGAAAGCCTTGGTGTAACGTTTCGCGTAAATTCGTAACCTGAAAACTGCCTCGTTTCTTACTCTTTTAACGTTATCATTTCGTATCCATCGTACTGCGTATCACGATGGATACGAATTCCGCACAAATGCGTAGCACGCGCATCTTGGACTCACTCGGTAACAACGAGTTTCATTAATGAAACGTGTAATGGCAGAGAATTATGGTTGTGGTTAAGGTACGCGGACAATTTTCGACGAGGCAGAGAATATATCGGCTGGGGGTAATAAATGTTAATACGCATTTATTGCGTCCAAGGGGCGATATTAAGATCGTCAGCTCGGCGTCGTCAGACTGGCGTCAAGGTTGGACATTAAAGGGGAAAACGATCCTCATAACGCCGATATTGCGGCAGATATCTTCCTAGACTTATGATTACACCGTGGAATCGTGTACATTATCGGGGTGTCGCGTTCTCGCTCATCCTTGTTTTTTCCTTTCTTTTTTTACTCGGACTTTCTCCATCGATCGTCTCACAGTTAAATTATTTTTAATCAGATGAGTATTCTTGAGAGTATTCGTGTTGCATATAGTTGAAATTTACTTTTGTATTTTACAAAGTAGAGATTTCGTGTAATCATTTGCAGGTATAGTAAAACGATAGCGTTACCATATGAGCATGTAAAATCTGCATTGAATAATTTTTGTGTTTTAACGATCTTGAACTTTATAATTGCATAGCAATCCTAAACTTTAGATTCTTCTTACATAATGTAATGCAGGTGATTACAGATATCGATGTGAATATACTCGTGATCCTACCGTCGCACAGACGCCCATAATAAATTCCAAAAAAAATCTTCGTCTCGAAGAGACTCACCTTTGTTACTCGCTGCGTTAATTTCGTATTCACTAATCGATTTACTTATTCCGCGGGGAGAGACTTATTCCGCGGTTGCAGCGCGTCGAACGGTAAATCCAATTAAAGATACAGCCCACCAATATCTTGCATCGATTTCGCGGCCAGGCGTTTTCGTTTCGAGTTCAACGAAATATCACGATTTTCGATTACCCGCCGGGCGATAAATAAAAATGAACGGGGCAAGATGAATGCATAGGTATTCCGTTTTATTGCACTAACGGGAATAGGAATAAAGTTTATGAAAATAAACGACTTCGATATTCAAAAGGGGAGGGGCGAGGGAGAGAAAGATGAATGGCGCGAATATAAAGCGGTAACTTTTAATAGTTTTATATGTGTTTGGAATATGGGTCGAAATAAACGGAACGAAAAGTTCCTCTCTGAAATTATTGACGAATTTAATCCTCGCGGAGAGGATTACTATCGCCAGTAGTTATGTTTTCGTAAAATTTTACAGCTAGAAGTCATTTTGCAACCGAGCCTTTCACAAATCAATCTTCACTTTCCATTAATGTTTTTAACTTCGTTGAAACGAGAGATGATTGACGTTCGATTCTCTTTTGAGCAACAAATGACCTGCTTCTGTAAGTTTTAACTCGCAGGAAGGTAAGTAACAACTAGTTTTGAGATTTTCTACATTTTTTATAAATTTATAGAGTTATTCGATCTAGCTGCTGAACGTGCGAACATTGTGTAAAATTGTCGCAAATAGAAAAAGTTGCTTCTCCATTTGACTCTTTCTCGTTCTCTCTCTCTTTCTCTCGAGGTAATATACAAGTAATATACATTAAAATTGAATGAAATTGCCCTTGGTACGTTCGTAACGCTTCCGCCTGTATCGATTTTTCTCTATGAAATTCTAATAACCATCTCCTTTAACCATCCTACGCATTCAATGCTTTTAGCTCGACGTACTCTCCGGGATGTATCCATTTATAAATTGAATAGGAATTCAATCTTCCTATTCAATCGTACTTCTCTCGCGTTGCTTATGTACGTTCCAGCCGAATTACCATTAATACACATCATATACCTATCAAATTGTTGAACGCATTTCACGGTAAATATGATACCAACCAAAGCCCAATTAAATGCTGAATAAACAAACGTATTGATCAACGTTATGTAACCATCCTGCGGTGTATCCTGAAACAAAATCTGCCGACGGAACAAGTGAAAACATCAACGTAATTAAATTCAAAAAATTAGGATGAATCCGCGTTCTATTGAAATTCCTCCCTTGTTCGTTAAGAAGAAGTTTAAATCAAATAATTTTTATATCTTTCTGTATAAAATTTATATTTTCCTGCACTTCGTCTCACGGACGAAGTTTCGAACAAAAGTCCATGTTTGATCAAAATGACCCAGCTGTCGTGGGTGGATATTTTGTAGAAATTTCATTTTTTAAATTTATACAATACTCTGTTTATCGACAGTGTCAAGCCACACTTACAATTGAATCTACTGGAAGATTTCCTTTTCCTCCCGAAAAGTGTACTCGAAAGAGTGTTCGAAAGTTGCGAGCAGCAGTGAAAATCGAGAAAAATGGCAAATGACGATGACAACGACGCGAATGAAGACGAGTACAGCTGCATTTTCCGAGTTTTCACATTATTGTGTGTGTGTATATATATATATATTTGTACTTGATCGGCAGACGGAAATGCGTTTCCAGTTCGCGAAGGAATATCGAGGGGCTGGGAGTATCGAGTGGCTAGATTCGATCGCGTCTCGCGCCATCCCCCGTTCACGGGAGAGAAACATATTCTAAACGGATCCCGCCATTTTAAGAGCATCTGCCGGCACAATGGAATTTCGCGCGAGAACGAACAGGAATACGGTAGTGGCCTCGACTGGTAAAAAGCAGGCTGAATCTTCCCTTACGTCACTCTGCGCCGTATCTGCCGTGCATCCGGCGGAGATGCATTCATATTTTTGTCAATCCGAACATTTTTGACAGTCCGAACATCACAACAGCGAGCTATGTATTTATGTCGAGATGCAAAACGTATCTCGCTTAATGATCTCTAATGAATGTCCTTTTTTCGACGGCCGGTGTTCTCGCGATATAGCCCCGACATATGCGCGACGATATTTTTCCCATGAAAAATACGAGACCCCCCGCCTCCGTGTTTTAATGTTGCTCGCTTTGCTGGATGTGTTTTGCTGTACTCCAGACTTCTATGTGATATTACCTAGAAGCCTGTTCCTTTTTCCCAATATTCTCCATAAATTTTTTAACACTATTCCTCTTCCCTCTCCTCTTTTCGAGTAGTTGAACGCCAGTCGTTCGTTTACATCTTATCGTCAATTTTTGTACAACTTTCGAGTGAATGGTTTGCAGTTACGCTATCTAGGATATTTCGGTGAAGGAAATCAGTGATAATTTTAATTTTCTATAATAGGTTTCGATGCTACGCGTCAGCTGAAGCAAGAAAACTCGCCCATCTGAATACGACGAGTTATTTTTATCGACGCGCCGTTTTCACGGGCGCTGACTTTCTTCGCTTTGGATCCACGAGACAAACAGGGAGAGAGGCTAACTTCTCTTCTGGCCGGGTCGATTTTAAGATTCCTCGCACGCGTGCTGCACGTTCCAGCCAGTCACGAGCGTGTCGAACACACTCTTGCAAACTCTATTCATTCAGCTTCCGCGAACCGGCCAACATCGACGTATTTATTAACCGCGAGTGAGTGGTGAATGGGAATCTTGTCGGTGAACTTCGATCGATTAATTTTTTTCTTTCTTTCTTTCAATTATTATTATTTTTTTTTTTTTTTTGTTTGTTTTGTTTCCCAACGAATTCATTTCGATAAATACACGCAAATAATCCGGATTAATCATCGGTCGATTACGCGAACAAATTATTCATTTGTTACGCTCTTGATTCCAGAACTAATTATACTGGCCGAATTTATCTATGCTGGAGCAGGTGTAATGAATTTATCTTGCTTCCCGCGATATATTACGCACGGTTGAAATATTCCATTCGTTAATTCTCAGTCGATTTTACCAAAGTATGGTGAATAATGCTCGTGGAAAATTTGGCACGAAATAGGTTTTCAGTTTGATTGCACGGTGCATTTTAGGGTTGGCCGAAATTTTTCATTCTTCTTGAATTTACATATAACTCTACAATATACATATTGCAGATACTTTTAGTCATACGGTGTTTAATATTGGCTATAATTTTACTTTCTTTTTATCAGCAAAATGTCCCGAAACAAGCTAGAGATACAAACGCAAAGAAGAAATGAAATAATTGACCAAAATAAGTACAATTAACCCTTTCACAATTATAATTAATTCAAGTGTCTTCGAAATAAAATTCAACGTTCCTCCAGTATCTAGATCCTAGTTATTTATTATCGATCTGTACGACACAGGCGTAGCTGATTTAATTTCAAGATCCTCAGAGAAACTAAATTTCCTCTACAAGAATAGCAGCAAATATTCAGAGCTTCGTGCCTGCTAAGAATCAAACAGCCGTCGCCAGTGATAAGTAGAAAATTTCATCGAAGATCCGTAGAGATCGTGGACCGTGATAAATAAAAGATCGAAGAGCCTGGGATCAGGATGGTTGTTTCATTTGGAAATCGATGGAGAACGCGGGTCAAAATCACGGCGAAGACGTTAAGGTGAAGGTCTAGGGTACTTCGGCCAGGCCTACGAGACCAGATTTATAATAGATGCATATGGCGTGATGCCAACGACGAGGCGCCACAATATTGCCGCTTAGTCACCTCGGCTCAGACCTTCTCTTTGTCCTGTTCCACGTCAACCCAATAAATAACAGAAACGACCACGGGAAAACTGAATACTTTCGAAAGAATTTTCGTTATATTCCCTCCTTAACTCTTTCGCCTCTTTCTCCTCGCTCTCTGTCTCCTCGCTCTCTTTCTGTAATCCCTTTTCACGTTTTCTCCTCTTCTCGCTGACACCCAGACGTTACTTTGATAGCTATATTTACTTCGACGCTGATACGCTGCGACAACGCGATCAGTGATTTCAGCGAAGATCTTATTATAGATATTTCCCCCTTTCTCCATTTCTTTCTTGTCTTTTTTTATTATAAAACTGGAAATCCACCGCGTCAACTCTTCTCCCGCAGCAAAGCGGAATAATATCACGCAAGGTTACTATTTCCTTCAGATCGTTTTTATAACTGTTCTTTTCCTTTTTTCGCAACGTCAAGGAATTTTCCAAGTTTAAGAGAAGAGTTGTTAAAATTCAGGAAAATTTCTGTAAGATAATCATAAAGATAGATCGTTCGATCGATTTAAAAAAATGCAGAATTTGAACAAAATCCTTTCCTCGCAATGAAAAAAAACTGACCGCGTTGAAGTTCCTTTCAGAACGTCCAATTCTCAAACGAAAATTGAAAAATCAGAGAAGAAGTCTCTGTATGTCACTCAGAGAAAATTGCCAAGAATTTAACCATCCGCGTTCGCCGATTTTCATCGAATTCTGATCTCGCGATCGCCGCTGCACAACAGAAGTTAGCTGGAGAATTGCGCGACGTTAATTATCGAACGAGACTCGCCGAACGGTGAACGGCGAGTATTGGATGGCGCCAGACAATTAGCTCGGCTAATTCCGCGAAAGAAGTTGGCCAGTACGCAACGCGGAAACGAGCGTGCTACCGAGAAGTCGCGGACGAGGGGATGAGGGAGAGGAAAGAGAGCGAAAGCACGGCCGAGTTAACTTTAATTGCTCGGTTGGCTACATAATAAATGACATTGCAGACGGGCGAGCGGAGGAAAAATTGTTTCGTCTTTCCGTCTCCACCCTCCAATCCTTTCCTTCTTCGTACGCCTTCTTCCGCTCCGCTTGCATCCAGCTTGTTGTCCAGTGGAACGATTTCTGTGCCGGAGCATCGGCCGGGATATATTGATGGCCGTGTAATCTTATTTTCAGCGGACCATTCATTTCGGACACGTCACCTTCGGCTATCTCATACGTCCTTCCTCCGAAGAGATTTACGAACAACCAGAATTAAATCTTCCTCGACGACTCTTTAAGGAATGAAATTAGTTGATAAAATAGTTGGTCCGAACTTTCTTCTTTTCTTCAACTTTTTTTTTTTTTTTTTTTTTTTTTTTGTACGTAGAGGAAATCTTGCATAAGACACCTAGCCCATCAGGATTCCTACCGACTAAAATCTCCACGGTGGCCTGCATCGTGTACTTATTCAAGGCTGCGAGACCGGAATATTCTCCTCTGTCTTTTATTCAACGTACGTTTATAAGAAGTTAAATAACAGAGGATTTTCTTTTTTTTTTTTAAGTAGATTGTCGTATGATGTTTCGTTGCTTGGCAGTCTCGAAACACAGGTGCCAATAAACCTAATTAACGGTATGCTTAGCGAGTCTACAAATACGATAGAAGGCGTGTGAAAAGAACACGAATTGTCTGCAAAGCGCGTCCTTGCGCAACGCTGGTTCGATGATTACTTTCATATTTTCAAACGGATTAATCCTTTCGTGAGTATTGACTCGAATTTTTGTAAAAGAGGGGAAATACGGGACGTTGAATCTCTGGAAAATGAATTTATCTTCCTTATCTTGCAAAAATTAACTTACCTTACAAATAGGGGTAGCAGATGCCACGTGGTCCCCATTGTTCCTATCCATCGTGTTTTATTAATTCGTAGTACACGCGATCTCATTTTACTCTCATTTTATTCGATTCGTTTTAATTGATCGCAAGTGGACGAATAATTATAAATTCCAAGAAAAATTTCAAGAGACAATGTACTCGTAACTCCTTGATTTTCCGTGCATCGTAATTCATCGAGTTGATCAGCATGGCGTCCGAGCGACTCGATTTTAACTGTTATCGATTAATCCCCGTCAGTTCGTCCGCTGAAGAAAAGAAACAAAAAAAAAAAAAAATAATAAAAAATAAAAAAAGAAAGAAAAAAAAGAACCAGAAGAAAGACCATAGTGTTTCGTTGAATGAATCTCTTTATCGAATTACTGACGGCGTCACTTTCCGCGTGGTCGACGACACGAATCGACTTTCCTCCCGCGGCTTTTTCTTCGCTTTTTCGCTTTAAGAACGCGCTCTGGATGCCGAACAAGCGGCGCTTAAAGTACTTTCATAGCGGGACGACTAATTAGAGCGATTTAGCGTCCGTCGTCGACGTTTATTTGGAATGCAAATGCAGACTTTTCCCAACCCTTTTCCACTGTTCCGCTTCTCTCCGGTCCTCCTTCTTCCGCTTTTCCCGTTGCTCTTTCCACGACCAGCCCTTTTTCCTTTCTCTCTCTCTCTCTCTCTCTCTCTCTCTCTCTCTCTCTCTCTCTCTCTCTCTCTCTTCTCTCATTTTTCCCACTATTCCTCCCGCTATATCCGTTGCCCTCGCTTCTGTTCTCCGCGTCTTTATGCTCGCTCTTTCGCTATTCGTTCTGCCTATTATTTCCCCCTTTTTCTCTGTTCTCTAACCCCCTGTTCGGTTTCTTCTTTCCTTCGCGTTCTCGCTCGATGTATTATTTTCGAATTTCCAAAGACCTCCGAGGTTCGGTGTAGTTTCATTTTCTGATGGAACGCCGAAGTTTTGGGTCGATGCCACCGTTCTTCGCGAGAATAATAAACTCGTTAGGACAAAAAACAGTGTTCGTTAACCTCTCATTCGTAAGTTGCTTAATTCTTATTATTTCTGTTCTGCATGAAAATTGTACATGCGTACTCTTGAGTGTAATTCGAGTCCAATTGATTTTAATCTCCAAGCTCGTTCATTCTCGCCGCAGAACGAAGAAACTGCACGAATTCTCGCACATTTTTCACGGAGAACCAAACTCGAAGTCTTGCACTTCCCCGATTTTACGCACTTCTACAGATAAAAGTTTGCGTTTATCAACTTAACTACAAACGATCTTCTATTCGTTAAATACTTTAATTTCTTCTGACATCTCTTACACTGCCTTATACTCCTGGCGTCTGGTGTTAAACGAAAGAAAACCCCGAACCCACAAACCCTATTTCCACATCCCTTACAAACCGCAGTACCTTCTTTTTCGCGCTCAGTGGAAGAGAGCCGGCGAAACACGCAAAGGAAGCAAAAAGAAAAAAAAAGAAAAAAAAGAAAAAAAAAGGAACAGAAAAAGAGAAGACAGAGTGGAGATAGATCGGGCAGAAAGGAATCGTTTTCTCCTCGTTGAAAGTTGCAACGGGTGTTTTTCGAACGGTCGGCGCTGGTGGTTCTCGACCGCGAAGAGGCAGAGGCGACTTTAAGCAGAGAAAGGATGGAACGGGCGATAGATGGGGCGCGACGGTTGAATGGAAGGGTAATCGAATGAATGGAAAAGCGCGACTGCTTTCGCGTCGTCAGGACGCTCTGAAAGGGATGTTAGGTGTTGTTTAAGGGTTATTGTTGCGGCTCTTTTGTCCCGTCGTCGGTTCGCGAGACGCGGCCGCCGTTGCCGCAACGTCGAATGTAATTTATCGGAGCGGAAAAAAGGCTGCGTTATCTCGGCGATCGTCGTCGAGGCTCTTTTATCGAAACGCGTCGAATCGTGCCACGAAAATCCTCCGTGTCCACGGCGGTGACTTTTTTTCTTTCAGGTTAAATCGGAGAGTTATTCCGCATCTTGTTACATTCATAACCAACGTAGTTGAAATTCAAATGAAACTTGGCTCGAAGGAAAGTTTCAGCCGAATATTCAGCTGAATATTCTCGGTCGCAAATTTTTTTTTTTTTTTTGGTCAAACACGATTGAAATCGAATAACCTCGTAAATTTGTAAAATTCACTCGTGAAATCTTTAAAACAAAAGGCTGGTCGTAATTTTATTATCTGATCTTTTCATTGCAGGAGAGATTTCGTTAACTCGTTTCCTTCCAATCAATGCACGAAAGGAAGTTGCAAAAGTTTATGATTTCAAAATAACGTATAAGTATTATTTTCCTTCTTCGGTTCTTGTATACCAGGCGAATTCAAAATTCAATCTTGAAAGAGGATCGTGATGATTGGAGTCGCTTATCTCGACGTAAACTCCTATCGTAGAAAGAGACTCTATTATAGTTATATGAACTGTTTGTCCGCCAACAGATTCACATTAATGAAGTTCCAACGTAGATATAATCGCCAAGTTGGTTAAAACACGACGAATATAGAGCCGCAGGGTAGTCGAAATATAATTCGGTGTACGATAAATGCGCATGTTGAAAGAGAAAGAAAAAATAAAGATGAATTTAAAGGAGGAAAAATATGATTTTCCGCGACTTCCTTCAATTAGCTGTTTATTAACTTGTTGCTTGTCGTTTGAGTCTCGTTTAAGCAGCCCTTGGGCAAATTCTCTCGAATTACTGCTCAAATTACTTTAATCAAAACTCCGACGATTTTCTAACTACTTTATCCCCGGTTGACAAAGAGAAACTTGAAGAATCTAATTGTTTCATTTTCCTCGGTTTGACGTCCCCTTCACTTTTTATTTTTATCATAAAATCCATCAGAGAAGTCACTGGCAAAGGTAACATTCCGTTATTTTACGTTAAAAGCGGATTATACAGATTAAAATTACAGATTTAATTCGGGATTATAAATATGTTTAATTAACAGTAGCAAAATTATAAATCACGAGCCACATTTTTTCTGAAAAAGATAAACAACACTTTTAGTTTAATTTCACTTTTTATTAATTTATTTATTATAAGAATTAATAATGGTAAATTTTTAAAAATAACCTCTGAAAGAATAGATTCTCAAACTAAATTTGAACAAGTAATACTTCGTTGACTTTTTCTTCAACATTTCAATTTATTATCGACTTATGTTGTTATGCATTGACGACTGTAGTCTAAAAATAAGTGGCAGGCAAAATTTAACTCGTCATCAGCCTCAATGTCGCGCTGTTATCGTCGCAACAAAGTGCCTCGCATTAGCCTCGCTATATAGTCTTTTTAGTTTCGGGCAAAGTCGAGGTCTTCTCACCGAGTGCGAAATACGAGTGGCTCGACCGCAATTTATAATTGCAACAATTACTTATGGCTGACCCGTGAATACCTGCTGCGACCGCGCGAAACTTGGCGGACCATAAACGTGATTTTCATGACCATAAACTCTTCTCGGCTGCCGACAATTACGCTTGCAACTTTCTTTTCGACCGGGGCCTCGTTCCCGCGAGCAACGACGTCCGCTTATTCGGCAAACACTATTTTCGGTGTCGACCATGGAAACTGGTTATTCTCCTCGCTGAAATTTCCCTTACTTTTACCCAACCTTCTGGGATAAATATTTTCTTCTTGACAAATTCATAAGTTTCTCCTCCCCCCGTGGGAGTAGTGTAAATATTCCTCGAATTGGTTGAAATTATACTTATATTTTCAGTTTCTTTTCGAAAAGATTCGTATTAATTTACACGTGATAATTCGATGATTATGAAACATGTATCGTTAAGAGTTAAGTATATGAGATTAATTGTTTTCAATCGAGAAAAAAATTTCAGAGAAAAATTTCGTTTCACTCTATTTTCGTTGCTGTCAAAATCGACAAGTTAAACAAATGCGACGAAATATTCTATTATTATTCAGCTTCGCGTGAGGTAGGAAAATCATAGCTTACTGTCGTAAAATTTATATATGGGGTGAAGTTTCGTCAATAACGGAGCGCTTGATTGAGTTGATGAATTTTTTAATACTTCGGATAGTTTAACAATTGAGCAGATCATAATTGGAAGTGAAACGAAACTAAAACTGGATTTCAGGATATGAGAACGAATTCGAACAATCTTAGTATATTGCAACATATTCTTTTTCTACGCGAGTCATTCCCCATTGTACCGCTTCTTTTTTTTTTTTTTTTTTTTTTTCAATAAACTAAATTAACCAGTTCTCCGTTATATTTGTATCGTATGTAAACCGCCAGCCAGATTAAAGACAAATTTTTCTCTCGTTTGCACCGACGAGGATGAAGAAGAAAAAAGAATCCAGAAACAGAAGTTACCGCGCGCGTATTATACACTTAAAAGTTTAATGTTCCGATAAAATGGCGGCGCGACAAGGAAGCGTTTAAACCAGCAGCGAAACTTTCTCAAGGGAAGAAGAAATTGTGTTAAACTTTAACCTCTTGCGCTGGAATGACGTGCCACGCACGTCGAGAATTTTTTCTCCCAAAATTGCAATACTTTTAGTTTTAAGTATATTTAAGCGTAACACAAGCAAAACAAATAATAAATTTATTACTTCTCAATAATTTCTATCTGGTAATATCATATCGACGAGTATGATACAAAAAGAAAGCGGAATTATTGTATACGGTTCGGTCACTCGTTATGGTCCGCAATCAGTTGCCAATTGGTTAACCTCTTGCGCTGGAATGACGTGTCACGCACGTCGAGAATCTTTTGTCCCAAAGTTGCAATATTTTCTTAGTTTTAAGTATATTTAGATATAACCCAGGCAAAACAAATAGTAAATTTATTACTTCACAATAATTTCTATCCAGTAATGTCATACCGACGAGTTCAAAAGAAAAAGAAAGCGACGAATTATCGTATAATTATACGGTTTGGTCACTCATTACGGTCCGCAATCAGTTGCCAGCGCAAGTGGTTAAGCTTGCGAAAATCGCTTGCCTCGCGCCAAACGTTGTTATTGTTCCCCCTATATACATTTATTATTATTGCTAACGATACACGAAAATTGAAAAGAAATTTGGATTTGTTTGCAGAAAATATGCGTGTTCCAAAAGACGCTGGAGGATCTTTCGTCGCGGATGGCCGGGGCCGAGGCGATCCAGAGCGGCTGGCAGAATCCGAGCGACACGAACGAGGCGACGGAATTGCTGAAGCAGTTGGAGAAATTCGGCGAACGACTCTTGCCCATTCAGAGGAGCATCGAGTACGCGAACGATCAGGCGAGCGTCTTCGCCTCGAGCAGCGTCATCGTTTCTCATGCTTTGCTGGCGAAACTCGAAGATCTCAACACCAGGTGAACTCTCATTTCGTGAACGACCCCTTTCTCAATTTATCGCTCTGACAACTTCTTCGTTTCTGAATTTATCGTGCTAATGCAACACGTAGACTTCTTAAGGAGAATTTACTGTTTTCTCTGATGGTGAGAGGGCGAGAATATTTCGAACAGTGAGTCTGATTTTCATTCCGCTACGATCTCCGTTTAGAATTGGAGTTTCATATTTTCAAATTGCTGAAGTATATCTAACTCGAGGACATATTTATATTTGGACACGTTCGTACGAAGCTAGCGACAGAACGTATGCGTCATGGGTGTCTTTTACCGTGGGTCTAATGACGCATATGTATGCGTCATCGCTCCTCCACGAGGAGATTTGAAGGAGAATCTCGTCTTCACAAAAAAAAGAAAAAAAAAAAATGTGTTGCCTACTTAAATTTTCTTAAATTTAAAATATCGAAAGCACGCAAGGCGAAATAAAATATAAGCACACGTTGAATAACAAAACCGAACATTTGAATAATAATACCAAGATCGTGTCAAGTTATAATCTTCGTTTCGAGTCTTCAAGGTGAGCAGCAGGATTAATCTCGAGAAATATTAACAACATAATCTCTGTCCCCGTGATAAGATATTTTCGCAAAGCAGAGAGAATAAAATCAACGTTGAAAGCTTCGACTAAATCCCTGAGACAAACTCTAATATCTACTTGCAGCGTTGCACTATCCCGCGTAGAATTTATTCACGTCTCCCCTCTCGTCGCCCGAACGTTGATTATTTTTCGTTTGAGGAAGACGCTTGAGATTTTTCGTGTTTTCTCGCAGGTGGAAGGTGCTGCAAGTGGCGGTTGACGAGCGTTACAAGTTGCTAAGCGGATTTGGAAAGGATGGCAGCACTCCGGGTAGCCAGGCTTTCCTCGCGAGCAGCGTGGAACCACCATGGGAGAGAGCCCTCACACCCGCCAAAGTGCCTTACTATATCAAGTAATCATCGATCTTCCTTCCAAACCAAACCGAATCTTGCACCGTTGTTAAATTTATCAGCAGCCGCTACCCAGGATCCTAGAAACGTGATCCTAAATGTAAACAGACGAATAATCGATGAGACAATCGCGGCTCGAAGGTGTCACGTAAGAAGTTCGCTGCCGATGATTTCGTCCTCTCGCGTTCGAGAGGATTCCTCCTGGCGAGAGACGCGAGAATTTAGTCGAGAGGCGATGAAATGATAGAAATTCCAATTTAGATTGGCGACCGGATTTGAAACCGAGGGGAGGCTTAACTCTCGACTGACGGGCCTGGAATATTGATTGCGTAACTGGTAGCGAGGATGGCGATTGCTAGAGCGAAACGTTAATCTCGGTCGAGGAACAGAGTCCCGTTTATTGTGCAATGCCAGTCGAGTCGGTGTTTTAATTACGTTTTTTTTTTTTTTTTTTTTTTACGACTAAAAGTCTGAGTAACTGATGAGAATATGATTTCAATGCACATATTATTTTTTCCAGTTTTAAATGTATACTGATTGGTATAGCGCTGTACTCGACATTTTGTTTTTGAAATCTAGTCTTCCTCCGTCTACAATTTAAGTTTCAAGAAAAACATAATACAAGTGTGTGCTATACGAGAGCTACAATACACAATCAAACTTCTAAATTTCTAACTTTCGCGATTAAAAAGAGTCATTACGTTTTCCTTTTGCTAGAGAGACAACTTTCTCACAACTATCATAACCAGGAAGATCCGAGAAACCAACGACCAATCGTCGTGGACTCGCGCCTTGCGGACCTCAATCGAAAGTTAAAGCCGATTTTGGTTCGCCCTTATATCCGGATGATCTTGAATTCGTTGGTCCGTGGATAAATTCTTAAAACCTGGCTTGCGGCTCGAGCCAAGAATCGCGGCCGGATTTAATAAAGATTAAACAAAGTTCCGCTCACCGACTTTGCCAACTTCTCGCTCCGGGAATTCGTGTGGCTGTTGCGTGAAAATTCTGCATGAATCTCTTAATCCCGGATCGGCTCCGTTTAATCCCGTGGAAACGCTTTGCAGCCATCAGTCGGAGACCACCCATTGGGATCATCCGAAAATGATAGAGCTGATGTCTTCGCTGGCGGACCTGAACGAAGTACGATTTTCGGCGTACAGGACCGCGATGAAGCTGCGCACCGTTCAAAAGCGATTATGCCGTGAGTATGAGAGAGTCATCGGTCTCGTTCGTTATTTAGCCTGTGCCGGTCTTTGCCGATGATTAGCCCGCGCGTTCATTAATCGTCGTAATTTCCTCGATTAATCACGCGTGCCGTCATCGTTGTTGATGAATTTCATCTTTTGCCTGGCTCTGTTTTGCTTTGGGCAAAACCAGTGGCGTTCATCCTCGTTGTTCGTCCATTCTAAAATTCAGAAAACGTTTCCGGGCTTTGGGATCAGAAGCCCAAACTGCTTTAGATGCAATTAACGTTCAATTTTCAGTTATACCGAATAAATCCTAAGTTCGAAGGTAGATTTTAGAAAATTATCTTTGCACGAAATTGCGCTTGTACATTTTTTTAATTTGCGAGGTAGATCAATCTGAGTTCTGAACAACAGTTTGTGTGACAGTTCAGATCTTACTACACGCATTTGTTATTAAGAATATATCAGTATTTGATTTGATATCACGCATCAAGCTAAATAATCTTGCAACTGTGTTGTATTGTCGAGTGTTTGTCTCCAATTTTGTAGAAACTGGGATAATTATCTTAAGATGTTTAAACAGAGATTATATTTATATTTGGCGTCTTTGCTTGCAGTGGACATGTTGAGTCTTTCCACCGCGTTAGAGCAGTTCGATTCGCACGGGCTCCGAGCGCAAAACGACAAACTAATCGACATTCCCGACATGGTGACAGTCTTGACGTCCCTGTACGAAGTGATAACGGCGGATAATCCAACGCAAGTATCCGTGCCGTTGTGCATCGATTTGGCCATCAACTGGCTCCTGAACGTGTACGATAGGTGAGCTCGATCAACGATCGTTCGCAGTTAAATAAATCACGCTTCCTCTGTCGTTTGCTATCCATCTGACAAAATGGCAATTTCCCTCGAAATTTTGACGTTCAGCAAACTTTCGTTGTCTCATTTCAGTCAACGAACCGGCCAGATTCGCGTGCTGTCCTTCAAAGTTGGCCTGGTTCTGTTGTGCAAGGGCCACTTGGAAGAAAAATATCGATGTGAGTATTCCCACCGTTTACATCGTCTCGGTATATTCCCCGAACACGCTCGTAACGGGAGCTATTTATTCCAGATCTATTCCGGTTGATCGCGGATCCGAACAGACTGGTGGATCAACGAAAGCTCGGTTTATTGTTGCACGACTGCATCCAAGTGCCGAGGCAGTTGGGAGAAGTGGCGGCGTTCGGCGGATCGAACATCGAGCCGAGCGTTCGCAGCTGCTTCGAGAAGGCTGGCAAGGACAAGAATGAGATAGAGGCGGTACATTTTTTGAGCTGGCTGCAACAAGAGCCGCAGAGTATGGTTTGGCTGCCTGTGCTTCATAGACTCTCCGCCGCGGAGAGCGCAAAGCATCAAGCGAAATGTAACATATGCAAGGAATATCCCATCACCGGATTCAGGTATTATTACTGCTCACCGTAAAAATCCACCCCTACTTCAGCGCGTGAATTTGCAACAGAAGGCAATTACGATTTCTACTTCAATTTATCCTACGTGCCATTTATTTTCCAGGTACCGTTGCTTGAAATGCTTCAACTTCGACATGTGTCAGAACTGTTTCTTCTCGGGACGAAAGGCGAAGAACCACAAGTTGACGCATCCGATGCAGGAATACTGCACCGCGGTAAGTTTTACACGCTCGTCTGCCATTCTATGCGAAATGGTTCCCATTATGTACGTGATGTAAAACGGCAATACTCGTTTTCCCTTGCAGACCACATCTGGCGAGGACGTACGCGACTTTACGAGAGCGCTTCGGAACAAATTCAAGTCGAAGAGATACTTCAAGAAGCACCCGAGGGTCGGTTATTTACCGGTGCAGACCGTGTTGGAGGGAGACGCTTTGGAGAGTCCAGCGCCGTCGCCGCAGCACAGCTCCCTCAGCCAGGACATGCACTCCCGATTGGAGATGTACGCGTCCCGGTTGGCGGAGGTCGAGCTGTCGCGCACCAGAAGCAACTCGACGCCGGACAGCGACGACGAGCATCAGTTGATCGCTCACTATTGCCAAAGCTTGAACGGCGGCGATAACGTGAACGTGCCGAGGAGCCCCGTGCAGGTGATGGCAGCGATCGACGCCGAGCAGAGAGAGGAGCTCGAAGCGATGATACGCGAACTGGAGGAGGAGAACGCGACCCTCCAAGCGGAATACGAACGACTACGCTCGAAGCAAACACCGGGCTCGACGCCGGAAGACGGCCACGGAAATCGGCAGCCTGACTGCGACATGATCGCCGAGGCGAAATTGTTGAGGCAGCACAAGGGCAGATTGGAGGCGCGCATGCAGATACTCGAGGATCATAATCGTCAGCTGGAGGCGCAATTGCAGAGACTCAGACAACTTTTAGACGAGGTACAATGAAATTGCGTCACGTTTGACAATTCGATCTCCGACAAATCGGATCTTTTCAAAAGTTTGAGAAGCATGAAATTAACACTTTCTTGTAATTAGTATTTTTGTGCTTTGTTGGACTAAATTTAAAACTTGTCATCATTCTTTCTAGCCAAACGCTTCCTCGCCGTCGAAGACGGGTACTTTACAGACGCGAAGCGTAACAGCGTCTCAATTGGCAACCGATTCGCCTGCTAAAATGAACGGACACTATCATGATTCTCCAGGTATGTTGAATGAGACGTACGAACATCGAGAACGAATTTATTTCACTTTATTTCATAGCGGTGAACTAATTGCGTTTCGACGTGTGATTTTCCGCGTTGGTTATTTGATTTACATAATCTACGCGTACAAATAAAATCTCCCAAGCGTATTACGCCGGCGTATATGCCATCGAAGTCGCACTCGTTATTCAGAATAAGTGGGCGCAGGGTATTTCTGACGCTATTTAGATACTAACTGCATATTTAACGAGCGTTTCACAAAGCGCAGATGAGATTAGCATAAAGCTTATTGGTATGGGTGTATGGACGTAGGTGGTGGAGGCTCGAACGAAGGAAGAGTGAGCAGTTTAGAGAGGCCACCACCGCCACCGCATTCTCACAGCGTTGCCCATAACGTGGGTAATCTCTTGCATATGGCAGGTTCGTTCCATTTCTTCGTGTACGAAGATCAGTTACGATCACTTTTTCTATGTAGTGTAATTAAAATGAAATCTGCTATGTCGAACGTTTCTTATGCACGACCTCGTTTCTGCTTAAAAATAACAATGCTTTCCTGTTTTTTTTTTCACGCCACAGAATGGATGTAAGGTGAGACCATCAACGCTTCTTCTCCCGCTGATTCGTTATGTACGCACATCTGTCTATTCTTGTCGAATCGGGAATCGTTTATTGCTTAATACTATCGTACACACTGATGTGAAGTAACTTGGTACATGTAGGATGAAATAGGGAAAATGGTACGCTTAAATGTTTTTCAATCTCGAAATAGAGCGGTTGGCGGATAGATTTATATTAGGTTATTAAAAATTTTCAGTGTTTAATTCTAGTTTGTATTTTATGTACTCTCTGATAGAGATAATGATATTAAGTCTCACTTGTTGTGGCCAGTGATGGTGAAGCTTTTATAATTTTGCAAGCGAGATTAATAAACATTCAAAATAATATTTTTGTATCTTCAGAAACAAGAAATATTTAAGGTATCCTTTTTTGGTACTTCATCCTATACACGAAACGTTATATATGTCTAATCTTGTTATCTGCTCGTTGCTTTGCGTCTTTGCGTATCTACGATCACGGGTTCTTGACTCGAGTACACACTTGCCAGGCATTGTCACCGTCACTCACGTATGCCTGCATGTAATCGATCGATAAACGCTTAAATGTGAAATAACAATGTTTCCCGTGTATTCAAGGGGAGGTGATTTTCAATCATGTAAATAGACAATTCTGAAAAAACGAAAGAGCAAAAGATTTGTTAGATTAGGTTTAGTTAGGAGGAGAGAATCTTAACTGAAACGTTCTCTTTCAGGAGATTTAGGGAAAGCAGTCGGCGAACTGGTGACAGTAATGACCAGCGAGGACTCGTCGAAAACGAACGGACAAAGGGCACCACCGCCAGCTTTCAAATAACGACTATCACCGCGACTCTCGTCGGGGATAATATTGATTTTACGTTTCAACATTATCAACGGACACGTCACGACGAAGAAGAAATCGACTCGGTCGTTCACGCACATATACATATATGATACACGCGAGATTTACAAACACTTTAAATGTTTTAAATCAATGACCAATAAAAGAAGCCTGGCTCTAAACGCATATCACGAGACGAAAGAGTATCGCGCAAAAATGCAGGGTCAGGGCAGCCGCCACCAATGGTTTTGGGTATTTTATAAGTTTTGATATACGCCGTTGTATAGCTAAATTCTATTGACTATAATGAGAGGATTATGGTTTGGCTTCGGCGGCTCCCTGAGAGTAACTTTACTACATATTGACACGTCATATCATTGAGAAAAAAAAAAAAGAAACAAAAGAATAACCGTATCAGAAAATTAAGAAAAAAAAAAAGAGAAAAGAAACGAAGGAGAGACGAATCGATTGTTATGTGCTTGCTAGTTAAAGAAAATAAAAAGAAACGAAATAAAGACGACGATGAATCGTAATGACTATAAGTAAATTACACGAATGGAAATATCATTAACAATGCATGCAAAAGCAATGTATCAAATCACGTACTATATTCTAGATCGTAGGTTATACTTACATACCCATTCTGTTCACTGCCACGGGCTCTTCCTCGAACATTAAATAACATACACGTTGTACATGTTATGCGATTCTAGATGACATATAAAATGAACGAGGGAAACGCGAGAGAAAGGGAATGGAAAGAAAGAAACGGACGAGAGGAGCACAGACGATATGAAAGAGGAATTCATATACCTGGCGCGTCTTCTTCCACAAAAAAAAAAAAAAAAATCCAGGAAAATTCACATCGACACACGATGACACACGTTCACACACGACACATGCATATCATTATATACATATACATATATAAATAAATAAATGAATAAATAAATATAAATATATAAATATATATAATACGTGGACACACGAAAACAGAGACACGTTACAGACACGTACACGCCTGAGGACTTTTTGTAATCGATAATAAAAGCAAAGCAATGTGCATTATGACTTTCAAATTTATTTTTTATCCGGTTACGATGGTTTTTTCATATTTTTTAATGAATTTTAGATGGCAATGTCTCTTATTTAAGCCTGCCGGATGTTACTTATATTTAAGAGTATATCGATAAGCATCTAATTTACAAACTGTAGGCTGTATTCTGATATGTAATAAAGTTGTCTAGAAAATAATACCCTTGTTCTGTCCCCCACCTTGCAGCCCCTCGAATATTTCTCACTTAATTAGTATAAAATATCTTGCATCGCGTTATTCGATGGGAATTCGAGGAGAAAAGAAATGCAACTGCAGGAAATGAGTACCAATTCACGCAGAACAAAAATATAATCTATTAATTTACGCTTCGAACAAATGCATCGATAATTCAACCTCGAACGAATACGATCAATTGGATTGATCGTTTAATTATCACGACGCCGAATTTCTACGCCAGCAGACTATCCGGATCGTAAGGACGTTACCTTGACTGGTTTCTATTCGATCCGGTTTTAATCATCCTTCGAATGGAAATCGTAAGTGAATTGACAGAAAAGAAAGAAAGGATCGCGAATGGTCAAGCGTGATTGCCTTCGGTATGCGTGACGTTGCGGTAAAACGTCGAAAGACGATACTTCGGATTAAAAATAAGAAAGAAGTAAGCCGTGTATCTTATCGTGCAGATATACATCATACGTAAAAAGAAAAAAAAAAAAAAAATACGTATATCGGTTGAATCATAATTTAACAAGCAAAGAGTCAACATCGGAGCGCTTACGAGCCAAGAAAATAACATTCCCTCGCATCGAATTCCAACAATATCATCAACATTTTCTACTTGGATTAGCAATCCCGACGCTTAGTCGACAAATATTCCGAAAGAAGTGAAACTGTACGCCGTGTTGAAATTGAAGGGAGATAATTCGAAATGAAGTTATGTAGGAATAATCGCAAGAATTTTTTCGTAAATAATGCATAAGAACTAGAGCCGTTTAATTGATCGTATTTGTAATAACATGCTTGCGAGAA
This sequence comes from Frieseomelitta varia, assembly GCF_011392965.1. Taxonomy (NCBI): domain Eukaryota; kingdom Metazoa; phylum Arthropoda; class Insecta; order Hymenoptera; family Apidae; genus Frieseomelitta; species Frieseomelitta varia. Next base: position 263,251 of record NW_025110575.1, read on the forward strand.
CTAATAGAAATGAAACTGTAGTTTCGTCGCGAAAATTGCACGGTGAACACCGGCAAAGTCACGCTCGTCAAATTAACGAGTATTTCTGAAACACGAGGGGGAGGTCTTTGCACTTAACGCTGGTTCGCGTGTGGCTAACGTGTGCACGCAACGCGTGTTACTCGCACACGTATAAGCGATCCAAGATGCACTCTCTCAGGTAATGGCATAGGTGGCCTCGACCTTGGTGCATCGCTCGACTGCACTGTGCATCGTCCCACGCAGTGGCGTAACGACCAGGTGGCCACTCGAACCTTTTGGCCAGGTATCGTCCCCGAAAAGGAGAAACGAAGAATTTAATTTATTATTATTCTGTAATTTATCAGCCAATTGACGTTTATTAAATTGCAATTGGAGAAAATTTGAAACTCTTGTAGAGTAATTCAAACACTCTGCCACTCGAGTAATTTAAGAAAATAGATTTCAATGTTTTCCAGTGATTTGTAAAGATGGAATTACAGCGACGATTGAAAAGCTGGCTCGTTAAATTTGTCGTCTAATGAGTTTACACACGAGACACGTATGCCTTTATTAAATCTTTGATAAACTTCATTAACTCGGAGAGACGTTGGCAAACTACTTAACGAAGAAACAAAGTACCAACAGCTTATCGTGCCTCCTGCAAATCATACGTTCGTTGGACTTGGGGAGTCGATTGAGTCATCGATACGTGACACGTATACGAAACTACGTAAGCAGAAATTTCATGTATGCTAAAAGATCGGAGAAGGTCGAACGTAACTGTTCCCTATTATGGTACGTTTTCATTGCATATCGATTATCAGTCTTATAAAAAAAAAAAAAGGAAAGAACAAATGCTAATACTTTACTAATTTTTTTTAATCATTAAAATTCATCAAATTTCGTTTCGTCTCACCGAAGAAGAAAATTGGAGAGAACATTTCTTACAAATTATTCCGCGCAAGTGGAAGTTAAAACTCGTCAAATTTAATCTCACCTCTTTGAAGAAGAAAATTAGAGGAAATATTACTCGTTTTGGTGAAACGGAAGTTTCAGTGAAATGGATGCTTTAAATAGATTCTTCCAAAGAGCTTCACGTTGCACGAAGAAGTTGTTATAAAGTGAATTCCATGGAATTCCTTCTGTGACGGCAATGCTATTCTCACGGAACACCGAATATCCATAAAATACTCTGCAGATGCGAGTAAACCAATGCACGATGTGTGCAGCATGTATAAAGGCTACGTTCAACGTCAAAGCAACATGAAGTTAAACTTAAATATATTTGAAATTTGACTACGATAAGTAGAAAAATTAAAAGTGCAAAATTATGAAAATTATTGCAGGTGACTCAGAACGTTGAATAATCGTTAAGCTGACGTTATTTGTAGTATTAATAGTCAGATAGAAACGTGACAAATTTATGCGTCTGTCGTAATAAATCACGAGTTTATATTTTTTTAAACGTTCTTTTCGTAGAGTTCTTTGCCGGAGGTGTATCCTCCTGAAAAGCGAGTGGAAGACGTAAGAGTTTGAGTGACTGGAGAGTTTCGATTTATTGGAAACGGAGTAGAAGAATGAAATGCACACAGAGAAAACTCTTTGTCGTTTTACTGCCAGTTCCGTTTCCAGAACGAGTTCTCCTGGCATCCTAAAGCAACAGGAGAGCGGCTCGAGAAAGTGGTCAGGATGAAGGTAGTCGAAGGATTCTACAATCTGTATTCATCGTCCAGGTTCCACGACCTAGCTTGCATTCCTGCGTCTCGTAAAAATTTGTATTGTCCTGTTTCGTACAAAAACTATTTTTTCTTCCTTGAAACAATTTTGAGAAAAATTATCAGATCAAGAGACGAAGCAAGATTTTAAAAATAAATCACGTTCGTTCGAATTTTTAAAAATAGATGAAAGATAGTTATTAGAATGGAGTACTTATTCTTCGAAATGCAATGCCCCGATAAGATTATTTTAACGTAAAGATTCTTTTTAATAGAATTCCATTCGAAGAATTTGTCAGCCTATATCCGAGGCTGATGTCACCGGTGCAAACAAATCAAGTCACATGGCACACATGATCAGCAAAGCAACGTTTATGGGGAAAAAGGTAAAATTATTTCTCTACACACGAGCTTGATTTATTCTTAACTTCTTCATAAAATACTTTTAAACAATCGTGAAGGAAAAGATTATCATCAAATATTTTCAAGAGTTTCCTTCAAAATTCTTTCACAATTCGTACCATAATTTAAAGTGTCTTCATTCGTCAAGAGTACTTTACTTTTATTCCATTTGTTAAATCGAATAAAATTTGAAAAGATCCAAGCAATCTGATCGTAGGAACATCATTGTTACAACACGATAACTATATTCAGTGGACTCTCTGGAAATATTTCGGCACGAGAAAAAGATAGAGAGAGAGAGAACGGCTCCGGGAATTCGTCAGAGACGAAAGACGTCTGACGTCACCTTCGTGGCAGACTGGAGAACGGAGGTCACGTGTCGCGGCGTCAGACGAAAACTCAAACTCGACCAGTCCCGGGTCGGCCAATAAGCGTCGAAAGGACTCCTGCCGATCGGCACACGGTCCCGAGGCGCGTCAGTCGAGCCGCAATCATCGGACAGTGAACTTCGTACGACGACCGTTCATCACAACAATCACGATCGTCCGTACCGTTTGTGCGTTTTCGTTTGGTGTAACAGGTCGTACAACAACAGGGTGAACAGAATGGCCAACAACAGGGCTACCAAGTCTGGATTCGCGGCGGAAGCGCAGAGAAAGGTGATTCAATACCCTTCTCATCTTTCGTAGCATAAGCATCTTTTTCGTTTGGTCGTTCGTGACCTACTGCGAGAACCATCCCTCGGAGGAATTCGACCTACTAAGGGTGGCGGCGCACGCGCGATTCGATAGGGTTCGTTGCACCAGTGCTCTGTACATGAATTATTATGTTGTTACGGCAGTGTGGTAGTTGTTTTGTGATATCGATCACTGACGTTTGACGGTGGAATTTTTTTTTTTTTTTTTTTTTTTTTTGTTTCTTCCTTTTTGATTTTATTGGAGAAAATTATTTGATCGGCGAGAAGAGACAGTTTCGTATTGTTTATTGACAGGTAGTTGTTTGATCAGGGGATTAGAGGGGGAATTTACACTTGGTAAACGTCGCCGAGACGCTTTATTGGAGGTTTAGGAACGTTAGAACAACTCACACGTTTATCGTAGCCCCGTATGTACGTACGTGTCGGTCAATCGTGTATATAGATTACAACACTCGTGTCAGACGCTTATCGGAGAGTAATCCCGTGAGTAATTAGAATGCAGAGCGTGGAAGAACGTGGCTGTCCGCAGGATGATCGTGACGTGATTGCTTTCTACCACGAATTCGTGAGACTGCTCCATAAAGTTTTGCGTAAATAGAAATTTAAAACTTTTACAAAAAAGAAAAGACCAAAGTGCATTGTTTTGTATTTCAATGATTATTTCCATACTCTCGGGAAGCTTCACTTTATACATGCCATGATCATTTTACTCTATGCAGACTTGTTAGAAAAACTTTCACGTTCAAATTGATTCTCTTCGAGCTTGAAAATCGCGCACTCACTGTAAAAAAAAAGAACGGAAGAACGAATTCGTAACAAGTTTGAGGGAAATTGCGAAACTGCAGTTTCATTCGGAAATGACATATCGCGATGCAAACGTAAATGTGTCAAACGCGAGGAAGATTATCTGAGATTATTTCGACATGGTCGAAGGTCGTTTCCTTTCGTTACACCTGAGATACCGGCGCGTTTCCATCGAACTCACCTCGCAGAGAATCGTGCGCTCGAGCAACAGCTGCCGACCGATCCTTTCTTTCGGCCGAGGAATTAAAATGAGAGACTCAGTTGCCAAAGAAGGGAGCGTCCCTCGAAACGAAACTCGACGGCCATGGTACACTTATTTCTTCGCCTCGACCTCACCTTTTTGCCTCCCTAATATTTCTACGTTGCCACGTGATACGATCCATTTGTTTGTTACTGTTTCGTAACACTAAACGGCAGATATAGTATTTTGCGAGTAGTCGGTCACGTGAGTTCATTCACAAAGTTCTTTCCTCGAAACTCTAAACACTTTGGCGGCAAGAATACGCACGGAGTTTGATATTTCTGAAATTTCTTTTTTATTATTATTAAATAAAATATACTATTGTACGAGGAAGATTAAAAATTGCACGTACGCAATATATCGTAAAGTTGTAGATTTGTAAATTTTATAGATAGTCAATCGTCGAATATATTGAGTATCGTTGAATTGCGAATGATTTTAATCAATTTACGAAAATTTAAGATATTTTTCATATTTACCATGATTGAAATTTTTAGTGAAATTGAAAACTTGAATTTTTATGATGCATAATAATTCCAGTTGGGGATTAAACGCTATTTTTGTGTTATTAATAATCTAAATTATAACTAATCGCTGCCAAGTTTCGTTTACGGTTATACCTAATGAAGTTCAGTCATGTTTAAGTTAGGAACACACCTAACTAAGATAAAAAAAGAAGCAATCTCAGTTTCCTTATTAACAGGTAAGCAAAAAACGAAGACGGTACTATCGTCGTCAAGTCGTGCTGCCATACGACGAAAAATAACTACGTCCCCGATCAAAAACAAAAAAAAAAAAAAAAGGAAAAAGACGAACGAGAGAGATATTTATCATCTCGATCAAACGAGGGGGAAAAAATGGGATAAAATACAAAGGGATCGTTGTGCATCGGCGTCGAGCTTGTTTCTGTTTCTTTTTTACGAAACAATCGGCGAGTAACTAATTCGAAGGACGCTCATTATGGCGCTCGTGGAGAAACGTATGTTCATTACGAAGATACGCTTATCGCTATTGGAATGCAACGGTTCGTTCATTGGTTCTTTTATTTTTTTTTTTTTTTTTTTTTTTTTTTTTTCGCTGATATTTATTCGACCGCCAGAAAAAAAAAATGAATACCTAGGATTTGACTCTGTTTTGAAAATATTTAGAAAGCTCTGCGAATCTTTACAATTGATGGTCCCCGAAGTTGTCTAATTAATCAGAGACATTAGAAATCGACACGTTAACAAAATGACGAGAGGTCAGCGATGATATTGTTATCTGTGCGTTTCACTTTTAAGATTCACTCCGCGAACCGTGACGATTATTCTTAATAATTATAAATTGGGTGAGCCGGTGCAATTATCTCTTAATAATAATCTCTTGGCAGTTTCACAAGGAAACTGACGATCAATGACAATGACGTGAAGTGAGATAGAACTGTGCCTCGTTCTAGCAATTATTAGGGATATATTGTTGCCATTCATACATTATTTCGAAGTCTAATGCTCACGCGCAACACTATTCCCAGTTCTTGATAAATGTTGTAACGTGCAAATACCGTCGTGGCCGGTTCGTTCGAGTTAATCTAACCTTCGAAATGTGTTGCATTTTTAAATAAACCGCTCGGCACTCTGTTTCCAACGAGTTGAAGAATTCCAAGAATTTTGTTTCGTGTAAATCGCACGGACGTACATGCATACGCGGATGTTTATGGGAACATTTGAATATGCAAACATGTACTTGTATATTCGACCGCTTTCCCCTTATGGTTTACGACACGCGATATTTTTAAGAATTATTATTTCAAATTGCGCGCCGCGTGTCGTTCGCCATCAAGGAACGAATTTTATATCGTTACAAAACAGCGAGATAACAATTGTAGCCGTGTGTTTCCGTGAAGGAACCAAGCAGGATGAATGTGCAGCATTATGCTCCGAATCTAAAAATAGGCGTGCTTCATCCCCGCGCGGAGGATATCTGTATTAGCCGCCGGAAACGCTATAAAGTGGTTTCCGTTTTAGGAACGAATGCCTGAAGGCGAACATTCGGGAAACACTTGTTCCTTGCTCGCTGTTACACTTCCTTTATTAGTTTTTACGTAATTATCCGACGATTCAGTCTTCTCCGACGAATTCTTACGTCCACTCGCCTTTCCTCTTCCCTCGTTCGAATCTCCGCTACGACAATTGTGAGTGAACTGGTGCATCAGAAATCTTAAAGGGTATTCTCTTTGGACGTTAATGATTCCGGAAATTAAAATTGACAAAACTAGAGAAAATGATGAAAATTAAGCTTCCAAACAGATGATTCGCTTGTCAAAATTGTTGCACCTTCTTATCTTAATCTTGAAAATTATATAGTGAAATTCTTTCGCGATTGAAGTGAAATTTTGCTACATTTCACCAGAGATCCTGTAAAGTCTAAAAATGAAAATTACAAGCTGTTAATTTTTTTTTTGTTCTTCGCGGTTGCGATCTATAGTCAGGCCGGGTATATCAAGAACCCGTTAAGCAACGTAAATTTGTACACAAATCATTAGTTGACACGCGAGGCCGAGCAATGGCAATAGAGGCGAAGGACGTTTCGCGCAGTGCAATACAAATTCTGCTCGACGAGTCCGTGGAATATCCTACGTCTGCATTCTGCCCTCTCGTACTTTTTGCGACAACGCTCTCCTCGAACCTTCTCCTCGAGTCGATTCTGATTCATCGAGGTACCTTGAAAGAAACCCGAAGGAATCTCGATAAAACGTGTAGAACGATAGTCCGTTAGTGAAATGCGCCATCGTCGGTACGTGGCTATTCATAAACCTGGAAATTTATGTAGCTATTGTGACAAAATTCCTTGAAATTTATAAATCTACGATTAGGCCGTGAATTTCTGTGCAAATTTTTAGATTAAAAGTACTATAATTTTCAATGCTCTGCGTATTTCAACGTTTTGCTATTGTAAATATTTTACATGTTTCGCGCCTTCAAATGCAATTTCGATTCGCAATTTAAACAATTATTCGAAGTTTAGTCGAAGTTTAATCTAAGAAAAAGTTGGTCGATCTAAGTGTTTGAAAGTTAAGCACTCGCAGAACGTGCTTGAAATTGTTTAATGCTTAGCCACCATCCGGCGCTATTTAAAAAGAAATTATCTCGAGACGAAGTGGCCACGGAGTCTGAGGTTCTTCGGAGCCAAGGTGTCGCGATAAAGTTTAAGTGCACAGGTTCCAGTGAACTTTCTCTCGCTCGCCGGTAACTCAAGCATACCATCTTTCTTACATCATACCTTTTGACGGTTATCGAGACGAGACCAGCTTTAATTAACGATCGTTCGCCACGACGATGACGGGACGCTACGCGTTACGAAACGTCGTTCGCAATTACATCTGCCTAGTGAAATTCAACTTCACGCCCGAGAGAATCGAGTGAAAAATTGACGCAGAAGTTACGCGGCTTCGCACGCTCGCGTGCGAGGAAGAAATTGTTGGAAGAGCCGATGTGGCGAAGAATTAATTAAAAGTCGACGGGCCGCGAAAAATGACCGAGTTACGAAGATCTCGGAACAACCTCGACACGCTCTCCCCCTCCCGGTGGCCTTGCCTCGTTCTTTTAAATTAACAATCTCCCATTCCCACGATTGCTAGAGGGAATTTCACGGTCGAGGAACAACCATGAACTTCGGCCACCTTCTGCCGCGGATTCAATTTCCATCTCGTCTGCTCGTTAACAGAGATCCCAGAGATGTTAATAACAATCGCGCTTGGCCTTGTGAAAGTTGAACGAACACCGAGAATAAAAAAGACAAAGAATTAGGAAACGAGAATGAAATACAATTGAAATGTAGAAAATAATAATTTCCAAGCAAGAAAATCCAGGAAAAACTGAAGAAATTATTATACTTGCGACACATCTTGCCACGTTGAAGAGAATAATCGGGGAAATTAAAATCGAAATTCTAACGTAATACGATTCAGCGGCAATTTGTCCAATAGAACAAAGTTAAACAGAGTTGCGTGCGACCCGGTCGAGAGACGCTCGATTTAAATGGCGGGATAAAGTGGTGAAATGGATTGAAGCGACGTTGTGTAACTCGTCGTGTGTGACGTAGCTACGAGCCGCGTTCTTTTTCAACTTGCGCAGTTTCACGTGCCGAGTACTTGACGTTTTACCTGTTCGAGCTTCATCTCGTTTAGAGGCCCTTATATGGCCGACGACAAGCCAGGCAACCTTCGAGGAGATCTCGCGTTCGAAATCGCTCGCGTATCTGCCTGCATGGGACTGTGTCGTGGAATTGCGCAATCGTTGCGTCTCCCAAACTGGGTCAACTCTCTAGATTTTTCTCAATCTAGATTGTGCCCTCCTTTTTTTTTTTTTTTATTTCCGTTGCTGGACGAATAAACTCGTCCATCACTGTAGATTCAACTGTCTGAGTATCGCTTTTCGATATTCGCTACGCGAAGACGAGTGGAACGACGAGTTGATCGAGTTTCGTCGTAACGAAGTGAGTTACAAAAACATATCGAAGAAGTTGAAATTCCGAATAAAAGCGGGGATACGTAATACGTGAATCATAATTGGCTTGGCAATCGAGCAGAAACGTTCGCGTTTACGTGGTATTTCAAAATGGAAAGTAGGTTGGAAAGTAGGTTGTTTACATCGGATGAATCTACGACGAAGTTCTTACTTAAGGTAATCAACCTTCTAAAGGAACGTAGTTGGCCAACTGATCATTCCAGGAGCAAATCTTCCGTCACCGGCATTTTTACACCGATATGGAAACTGGTCGAGCGAGGGACGACTCTTTGAACGTGGTTCTCTTTGCGCTCGCGATCAAGGTAAATCGATGTAACCGATTGCAATTCCACCGATTCGTCGCTCCTTTTTTTTTTTTTTTTCTCCGATTGGCGAGAAAGAATTTTCGACCGATGCGTTTCTGTTTCGAACGTCGGAATGCTTGCGGTGCCAAACTCGCTCGAAGTAAGAAAGAATTTTTATTTGTACTGTACAGAAGCATCGCGTCACTGCTTGCACAGCGAATTCTACTCCTCGGGGAATGCAAAATTCATACGAGCCATGCCTCGATATCAACTCGATATCAAGCTGATATTTATTCAGCGCTTATCTTCGCTACTCGATGGCTTTCTAAAAGTTGTAGCACATCAGTCTAAATGTTTTCTTATGTCGGCTGATCGATAATCGTTGATATATCACCGATAGTATCGTGCTCGATATTCATTATATTTGTCAATAACTGCTTCTAAATCGTCGTGTCTCTGACACGACAGGAAGTAATTGGCCAATTAATTGATTAGACAGGAAATCTCTCATATTTTTAAATGTAAAACACACAGTAATTATCAATATCAAGATTAAACGAGACAAAATTGGTAGGATGCGGATTTTATGCATTTTAAAATTTTTATGAAACAGAAGAAACTGAAGAAATTCATTTCATCCACTGTATCTATTTTGGATATTTTGTATAATATATTTATATTAGATATTTTTGCATAATATATGCAACTCTCAGTTTTCCACGAATGTGCAAAATCCTAGTTACGAGGTAAAATTTCAAAGATAAAACAGCAAATCTCGAATTGATCGAGCAGAAGTGCTCGTCGAGCATAATAATCCTCTAATTGTAACTCGGTTAGAAACGTTAGTTTTACGGCCGGTAAATTAATCTAAGTGGACTCGATGCAACGAAGAAAATGATTCCGTTGGTGGCATTTCATCTCGTGAGTAGAGTAATTCCTTCGATTCGTCCGGTTCATTGATGGCCAGGCCTTTGACCCAATTTTCATGACCGTGAACGAGCTAGAGCGCCGTTAAAAGGCTCGTTGTCGCAAGTGCTCGGAGAGACACGAGGCGATCCTTTAATTGCAGACACTTGCACCGGCAAATGACGCACGCTATACTTTTTTTTTACAGAACAATCCGCGTCATTGCAACAAATCGCGCATTTCTTCTTTTGGATTTCGACGAACGAAAGGAAACGACGTTGGCAATGATCATCAATCGATCTTTGGACATTTTTATTGACGTTTGTAATACCCTTAAGCAGGGAACGAAATTTCAACGATAAAAGACAAGAGCGAACTCGAAAATAAATCGAAATGCGACAGCGAGAGGAAAAATACATGTACATACAACGACGTTTAAAGATATCTCAAGTATGCGATATCTAATCGCGCGCAAGTGCAACGATCAGTCCAATATCGACACGTCGTTCACTTCGATCGGTAAGAAATTACGTTTGTTTGATCGTGATACACACAATCTCGACAAGCATGCCTGTATTTTCGTTTGGACAAGAGATACTCGAGCGCAGGTACTTCTTTTTAGAAGCGTCAGAAAGAGAAAGAAGAACGATATAGGCGAGGGCTCGCTGTAACCCCGCATATAATTTTCAACACAATAGACTCCACACCACGCCCTTCGAACTTCAGGAGCCTGCTCGAGAGGAGACGAGGAATCTTACATCGGTAGACGTCACACCCTGTTCCCAAACTCCTCGTTTTGCCTTAGAGACTTTTCTATGTGCCACATTCTATGTGGCCTTCCTAAAATTCGATGCAACGATAAGCCTATTATTCTTCAGCCTCCTCGTGCCTGTTCGTTTCTTTAAAATTATTACAACGGCAAATTTATTCCCTCTTTTCTCGGGACATCGGCGTTAACTTCTCATATTTTTTTTTCATCGCAAAAATTAACAATCCTCCAGCGTCCTCATATTTATTTTCAAAAATTCTATAAATTTTTTTAAATTTCTTATTTTTATATAAATGTAAATTTCTACTTTATATAAATTTATTTTTTTTCTTTTTCAAAGTACCGCATCATCTTTTCGTATTTTTTTTATATCACTGTGTCGATTTAACGATTCTTCTTTGAACGAAAGGAAGGAAGCTGCCTGTTCAAATTTTATAAAAAAAAAAATAAAGACTAAAAGAGTCAACTTTTATTTGCATTCGCAATGAGTATAACAATAGATATTATACTGGGAACGGAAGATAGAGCACAGTGACGCGAGGGAAATTGCTAAGCGACCGATGACACGGCAGCAAAATTTATGCAAATGATCCCGCGGAATTACAAACGTAGAATGCTCGCCGATGTTATAATCCCGTGTTAAGTAATCTGAGAGGTGCTTTCACGAGCGAATCATGGTGGTCTGCCACGTTCCCCCTAAAATTGCCAGCGTTTTTCGACTGCGAGCCGTCCTTCTTCCCTCGTTAATGAAATTATCGCGCGCTTACTTAATACCTAAATATAGAAATCGCATCGTGCTGTACGTCGTACATGGACTTGTATCGCGGAGATAGTGCGCGTTTGTTGGAACGAATCGAATGTTATCGTTGGAACACGAGAAAATACGGTTGTAGAGGAACACTTGTCGCTGCAGGTTATCTGTTATCGCTGTTCAAACGCAAATTTAACATTTCTAATAATTTATATTAATTTACGACGGAGACTACTCGAGGAGAAACAATTCTCAATTCACAATGTTTTTTTTTCACGTTAATGTGATATTTACTGTCTAACAAGTAAGTTTGTGCATAGAATGAGATCTCGCATGATATAACATGTGCTGCGTGATTTACGATAATAACGTAACGTTGGCGAACAAAGACATGTACATACGAGGAACTGGGGATGCTTGAACGCGAGATTTGATGGCAGCAAATGCTTTCACGTTAAAATAAGACGGCAAAGTAAGACAAGCGGAAAAAGTTTGTTTGTACATAGAAGTATCGCGAGCTATCCTTTGGTGTTTCGCAGACGAAGGTGAGCCGTAACAACAAAATATGTATCTCGCAAAATGGTCAGGTAACAAGACAGAGAGTCTTCGAGGAAGAGTGAAACGTGATTTACTTCCGCGAAAGCTCGAGCACTTCGAATTCGAACGGCCGCTATTATTCTTATTAATGGCACAAAATGTTGTAATTGCTCGTGCACGATGGAGCTGCAACTTCAATTGGACTAAACGTCGCTGAACAATTTATAGTGAAAGTTTTTCACGTGAAACTTCTTTGAACCAGAAACAGGAATTGTTCACGAATCTTCTCCGGTTTACATGTCGAAATCATGTTCTGATCATATGTCAGTGTGTTTCAAAATTCGAAGAAAAAAGAAAAAAAAACCTACGAGAAACATACGAGAACGAAGACAATCTTCAATTTTGCTTGAGATCGGTTGAAACAAGGCTACCGCAGACGTCAAATCGACGGTATATTATTCTAATTGCATGCGCAGGTTCAACAGATCGTTTTACGACGCAGGCACGTGAAATACATCACGATCAAGACACCGTATGCCTAACGGAATACACATACTGCATCGGGATGAATGCGATCGGGGTCCACGCTTACGAACCTCTCCTTTTTAGGTAGCCTTTACGCGAATAACTGTGCGCCCATTATGCGTTCTCTACGGACTTCACGATACACAAACTTCGTCGTCGTGGTTGTTCATAATTCTTTCGCGAAGAATCTCGAGTTGAAAAAACGAACATTCGAGTTTTGGTACTTGAAAACGATCAAAGGAATTCCCCTGATCTCTGTTTCGGAGTCGGGGTCGACATTTATTTTACAGGTAAATTCGATTAGCATCTCGCCGTTCTTCAAAAGTAAGGTTCAGACAATTCCCCTCTCTCAAAGATCGCCGTAACAATGGGAAAGTAAACGAGTGGACGTCTTCAAGTCTTCTCGAGCAACGCAGAAGAACTTTCTCCGTGAAAGAAGAATCTTCTCCGTGACGACGCTCGCGCTCGCGGGGAAGATTTGCGAGGCATTTCGAAGAAACAACGAGCGAAGTGTTTAACCATGTTGGGTCAGTGACTCCGGCTACGCTCGTGTCGTTCGCGGACCCTACAGGATGTGCTACTTGGATCACTGGCACATCGCATAATTAATAACAAGCGGTCGCCAGTGGCTCGTGCCCCTTCGAGCTCGGAAGATCGACGTGAATCTCTTGAAACTTTCCGACGCGACGACGCGCGCGAAACAAACGCAAATGGCTAACAAATCTGAATTTTCCCTCGACACACTCGACTGAATTTTTCCTCTCCCTCCGCGTTCGATGGAAAATTTCTGCCTTTTTCTGTCAATTTTATTTTCACGATCGTTTCACCTGCGTGTTTGTTAATTTAGCCTCTGATGAAAACCGAGACTGATCGTAAATGCATTTCTGTTGCAGATCAACAGCAAATACAGCGAGGAACTGGCGCAGGAATGTTTGGAATGGATCAAAACGATCACCGGCGAGAACATAAACACCAACGGGGACATGGATAATTTCTTTGAAACGCTGAAAGACGGAGTCCTCCTTTGCAAGTACTTGACTTCGTTGAACGATATCGATCGAATGTTGCTTCGAGATTTTTTCTTTTCTTTTTTTTTTTTCTTTTCTTTTCTTTTCTTTTCTTTCCTTTTTTCTCTCGAGGTTAATTATCCGTTCCTTCTCCATCGTAGGCTAGTGAACGACATTAAAGAGGGATCGGTGAAGAAAATTAACTTAAAGATTAATTTGGCCTTCAAGTGCATGGAGAACATCAACGCGTTCCTCGAAGCTGCGAGAGTGCTCGGCGTCCCGGCGCAAGAGACCTTCCAGACCGTGGATCTCTGGGAAAGACAAAATCTCAACTCGGTCGTAATTTGCTTGCAATCCCTCGGTAGAAAGGTACACGCGCACGTAACATCCTTTCCTCTTTCAATAGCTCCGGCTTACTGCAAATAAAACGATTCAAGGCTCAGACAGTTAAATACGTTCTTTTGAAAATAATTGCTACGGAGCTATTCAGCGACGTTACTGAAATATTAAAATAACGCTCGGGCAAGTTCAAGGAAGCATTTGAATAATTTAGAATCATTGCTCGTGAAGGGAATTAACTTTTGATGATTATTTAGCGACGAATGAATTTCGTGATCAATGTTTTAATAAAAGATCTATATTTTTAGGCTGGTAACTATGGCAAACCAAGTATCGGACCAAAAGAAGCGGACAAAAATGTACGCAACTTTACGGAAGAGCAATTAAGAGCTGGACAGGGTGTGATCAGTCTGCAATACGGCAGTAATAAGGGTGCTAATCAGAGTGGCATTAACTTCGGCAACACCAGACACATGTAAATCTGTTTCATTTAAACATTGTACAACGAAACTTCACCCGCGTCTATTATTTTATTCCTAAGATACGCTAGATATACGGACATTTATTTTGTAAACGTTGGTAGAAGATTTGGCATGAAAGTAAAATTACGTTGTATCAAGATTCCAATTTACATTGTTACAAGATCGAAGCGCATTCGAATACTTATTGTATAATATAAAGTTATATCACATAATTTCTGAAGTGTCCTTTAGAGGCACGAAAATTTTTATAATTTTCTCATTGAAATTAATAATTATTAAATGCGATGAAAGAATCATCGTGCTCTAAGAACCAGCAGAAATGGAAGAATAAGATGACATTAAACAGTTAAGATATGTCAATGTTGTGTTGTTTGATTCATCGTGTATCATTCCTCTTCTTATGTACATGTCATGTCAATGCTCGAACATTCGAACTTGTCTTCGTTTAGGATTTACACTTCGCGTAAAAGATAAGTGCCACGCTCTTAAATGTTTCTTCAGTTTTAGGAAAATTGATGGTAATAAAAAGTGATACTTATGGAACCCCGTTTTTCTTTATTATATTGTAAGAAAAGATGAATGTTTCCTGTTAGACACCTAATTACAGTTTAGTGGAAGGATTTGGAGCATTTTATAAATACAATATTGAAAAAAATTCGATCAATTTGTCGACGCAACATTAAAATGGGGAAAATAACCGAAACAATTGCAATGAAATTGCCATATTTTTTGGTTTTAATTCCCGTCACTAGTAGTGCTGCGGTGCAAAATCTGTCTGAATCGGTACGACAGGATGTGACACAAAAATGGTTATGAGGTTACGATAATCTCAAAATCGTGGCCGAAAAAATACATTGTCTGCGAGGTCCATTCATATACCTTGTCCGTGGCAATGTCTATTCATATACTTTGTTTGTGCTATCAGTCAATTATTCTAGTTAGTCAATGATCACAGTAGCTAGTTCAATTTCTACTAAACCGATGAAAGATAAGATTTGATTTCGGTCAAATAGTAAATACGTAATAGTACCGCTAGATGCCAGACCCATGCAATACTTTGGCTGTTCTTGATCCGCTTATTCTACTGAATCGTTAACGTAGAATGCGACACGAAAATGGTAAAGAGGTCAATTGATATTCCAAATCGTTGCATTATGCTGTACCATTGTCGACAAACACGACGAAATTCGACATCAAATATTTCTTATCATAAATTTTTATCGTTCAATCTTAATCAAAGTTCAATAAAATAAGCGAGAAGAAAATCGTACAGCAATTTTTAAGAAATCGTTACAATGAGGAAACTTTACAAGATTATCGTGGGTTTAGTTATAAAAGAAATTTTTCAGTGTTCTCACAGACTACCCTTTTCAAAAAAAAGTACTCCCGCTTTTTCAGTCGCTACATGGTGATAAAATATCTTTGAGAGAAATGAACTCAAGGTTCCTAAAGTAAATGCTTCGTGTTTTAAAACGAACCCGGATTGTTTGTACGATTTCTCCTTCACGAAGTTACAACAGTTTAAAGTTATCGACAAATTTTCATCGCGTCCGAATCCGCTTTTTGTCTATCAATGTTTAAATTTCTGCATCAGGAGGAACAATTTAAATTTGCGGGAGTGGAGTACGAAAATTTACATATTATTTTCTGGAACATTTCCAATGGTACATTATCATCAACGTGCACGATTAATCATTGATACTATTCAATACATGAAAACTTTAAGAAATTGAACGGGGAAACGAATTTACGAGCACAAACACTTCTCTACACTCCTGTCCTTTATCTCTAGCAATCTTTTTATCGACGCGATTGGCAGCTATTCTTCAAGAGTATATCGATGGAGAAGATGAGTTGCGTTCGAGCAACGAATAAAAGCGGAAACAAGAAGCGATCCACGAAATCGATCGATCTCCTTTCAACGATTAATTGAAACCTTATTGAACCTCAGAGGTAGACACAGTGAATGGCGAAATAATTTCTTCAGCGTTGCTTCAGTGTTAAAGAGTTCAATGCAACTGAAATAATGTAGTAAATTATGTAGTCATTTGTTAAGTTTATCGTATTTTACGTATTTCGGTTCTTTTATAGAATTGATTCAGCATAGAGTTTCTATCGTTTTGTATAACTTGGTTTAGATTTAGTTATGCAGTTATTTGTTAGACTCATCATGTTTTACATAGTTCAATTGTTTTATGAAATTAACTCAATATAGAATTTCTATTTTTCTACACAATTGGTTTAGATTTAGTTATCGTGTAGTTAGCTGAATTTTTCAGATTAATTTTTTAACGTGATGTATCAATCCAAAGGTAGATCTACTTTTCTTCTCGATTGATCGAGATGACTATGGACCAGTAATCGCGTTACTGTAACATCTTATTCTTTCAACTCGTATAATTAAATCTTTTCATATCGGCGTTGTGAAAGGAAACTTCGAAAGGATACGTTTAGTATGTTTGCATAACAGTATCTCTTTCATCCATAATATAATTTTAAAGAAATTGACGCGTTTATAATATCTATATCCATAATATAATTTTAAAGAAATTGACGCGTTTATAATATCTATGCTTGCTCCTCGATGGATTAAATTACAAAATTTGGAAACCATTTTTTTCATACATTTCAAATTTAATCTCATCGAAGTGCTAAAATGCTTCGAGACATTTTATTTTTCACGACCATAATTCTATTCTACTGTCCACATTTCCCACTTGCGATCCACGTAAAATCAAAATCGATGCTGCACCTTTAATTTCTTAAATCGCACAAATAAGGTGTAAAAGAGAAAAGAGAAAGTGGCAGTGACAGCTTGAAAACACTTGAAAGTCGTATAATTCTCTATTTCGACCAGCGATCCTCGAGAGAGATCGAAACATGCAAGGATAAGAAGACAATAACGTTCGACAACGATTCCGAAACGAAAATTTTAATCGTGCGTTTTAAACGAAAACGATACAGGTTCTAGGATCTAGAATCTTGATGAAGCTCTGACAAAGGAAATAGTGAAGGGGTTGCGCATTGATAAATTCTCTGGTGGCTGTCTTCGTATCACGCGTTCACATCGTGATTTAAATGGGCGAATTAAGGTCGCGTGACTGGTGATCTAGGACAATCGCCAATGACGTGCTTGATTTTCTGCTGGATCATTTTCCGCTGCTCGTTAAACACGGATAAAATCTCCGGGGGGATTATGCGACTTTCCAGTGAAACGCGCTAGAATCTGGAATTTAGGGGAACTGGAGTATTTGAGTTTATCTTGAGAAGGGATCGCGAAAAATTTAATAAATTTAGGATAGTTTTTAAAAGGTATAAGATAATATTGTGCCTCTGAGTTGTTAAAAATTTAATAAATTTAGGATAGTTTTTAAAAGGTATAAGATAATATTGTGCCTCTGGGTAGTTAGAAGAGTTTTTGAATAATTGTATAGAAAAATATTTTTATTTCGATATTTCTAATGTGAAGGATTTGGCGGAGCGATCGATCGAAATTGTAGATTCAGAATTATCGTAAAAGGTGATTTATGTTATTGTTAAAATTTTGGAATAATTTTGTGGAAATAGATTTATCTAATATTTTTATTTAATCAATATTTCCAATGTGGAAAAGTTGAAGAAGTTTCGAGAAGAAATTGTTAAAAATTTGGATGATTGTAGAAAGATCGATAACATTGTATTTTCATACTATCATAGGAACTTTTGAGTAATTTTATGAAAAGAAATTTATATTTTCAATTTAACGTGGTGGAAGTTGAAGGAGAAAGTTAAGAAAAAAAAAAAAAACGAATTCCATCTTTTAACAAAAATATTATAATTAACTCGTGCCACTTAAAAACTTCTAGCAACGAGATAAATCGACCGATCGATTTCGAGACTCGTGTCGATTTCACCCAATTTCAAGAACGTGTCTTGTTTCTCTTTCACAATTAGCAATCAGACCTACCAGCACTCAACTTAAACACAAAGTTGACGCTGCGCGTAAATTCGCGTGGTGTGTCGCGAGTAAATTACACACTGTCATATCCTACATACCTAAAGCTTGATAAGTGTCTCGGGGATGAAACATCGCTCCGTGACGACGATGAAAGTTTCGTATATCGGTTTTAAGAGGATGGACCACTTGAATCTCGATAAGACGGCGTCCATTGTGTCGTCTTTCCCGAATGTATCGCAACGTATAGCTATATTTATACAAGTGGACGCGGGGCCGCGTTGAAAGACTGGTGGAGATTTAAGATTTCTCGAATGCCAGCCACCGAATTTTCCAGCGAGCCTCTTACTTGGATTATGACCGAGAGCTTTAACATACAACTTCTTTTTTTATCTTGCGCGATAATTTGTTGAAATTCATTCGCGAATTTTTTACGAGAGGAAGTTGTAACGTCTTGGCACAATTTTCGTCGCGTGGCAAGAAATGGAGTTTGGATTTGATCGTTGAATCGTTCCGTTTCATTAAAAGATTCGAATCGATGGGAAGAAATTGGAAGATACGTGTTGCGAGAAATTATATAGAAACCGTACTTTCGTGGCGTATAAAATTGTCGAGT
The DNA here is from genome assembly GCF_011392965.1 of Frieseomelitta varia. Taxonomy (NCBI): domain Eukaryota; kingdom Metazoa; phylum Arthropoda; class Insecta; order Hymenoptera; family Apidae; genus Frieseomelitta; species Frieseomelitta varia. The sequence continues at coordinate 281,765 of NW_025110575.1, forward strand.
ATGAATGTTTCTAAAATCGTTGTTAGCAAAATCTGTCGAATATAAAAGGACACTTTGAGCAAATCGAGATCACCGTCGCAAGGACGAGGCATTTGTGATACGTAGGTAACCCGAAGATGTTGAGAACACGCGTAATTAATATTTTAGCAGGAACGCGAGCAACGTGCCACGCTCCTTTTTGCGCCAACTAAACGACCACGGGATTTACGAGCAAACTGTTGCTTTTGTTGCGCCACCAGGCCACGGTTTTCCGTTGGAAACGCGACTCGCAAGCTCGAATCGTTCGATTCGCGGCAAAAAGATAGAGTATAGGTTCGGACGGCTCGTGACAGGGGTTGATTTATGCGTCGAATAAATGATGTCGCTAAAGTGTCCTGTTGTTTTTTGCCAGTGGGGTGTGATATTTCAATGAATGGGAAAGCGAGATCCGTGAACGAATGGGAAAAGAATTTTCTGCGATAGCATTTTTTTTTTTTTTTTTTTTTTAAATCGAGCCATTCTATTTTCTAAGTGTCGCGTGAGATTAATTTACAGTGGCGATCATCGAAGCTAAATTCAGTGACAGAACGATGGTTCTCTCTTCAGGTGGAAATTAATCGGAGGTAGAGAAAGACAATTGTTTCGATTTTCCTGGAAAAGTAACGTAGTTATTGCGAGATTACGCGAATATTTTTAAATTCGACTATATAATTGAGATATTATATATTATTATAGAATTGAGATATTATTGTTCATTATTAATATTGTTCATTAATATTGTTCATTTGTGTATTGAACAATTACAAATTTATTCATCTATTTGGTCTAGACGAAAATTTTCTCTAAACACTGAGAACCATATTAGACAAGAATCAATTATAAATTGAACCATATGCTATATTTATTTAAATATAAATTGAATCATACGTTGTGCGTGTTTGAAATACGACAGAATATTCGAAATTAAACACATGTAAAGAATTAAATTCTTTACATTTCCATCATATTCTAAAAATTTGCAGTCCAACGAGTTAGCCAGAGGCTGCCTAAAAAAAAAAATTGCATTCGAACGAACGAATTTCCGAGCCTAAATACCCTCTTTTATTCAAGAATTAAAATTCCTCCCTACGAAACTTTCACTGTGAAAACATCCTCTCTTCCCTTGAGCTTCCATCGTCGAAAGAGCGCCGTGGGAAAGACGATATCAAAAAATTGGTTTAATCACGAGTCGCAATTAAAGGATGATAACGGGTTGGTAGGATGGATAGATGGATGGATGGACGGTGGAACGAGGGGGTGGTCGGGCGGGCGGGCGGGCGGGCGAGTGCCGCGCGAAGACGAGCAAAAAGGGAGCAAGGCAGGAGCGTAAACAAGGGGGAATGCAACGTGGGGGTGGATGGCGGAGAACGAGACGGCAACACACGCGCTCATGCGCGCCTGGAACCCCGCCCTGTCGCTTCGGACGAAAGCTTGTCCCGTCGAGGACTCTCGGTCGAGTTTCGGCGAGTAGTCACGCTTTAACTCGCGATCCGCGAGGCGGATGCTACACGGGACGCGAGTTCGCAGGTGCGCCCAGATGTAACCACGCAACGAGAAGGCTTGGAAGCAGGAAAAGCTGGTCGATCCTTGGCTCCTGCAACCTGTGCCGGAAATAGCACGCACGCGGACGGACGGAGAGCCGTGGTTCTGAGCCGGTGGCGAAGCTTAGAAGTTAGGCCAGGAGGCAGGTGTAGGTGTCAGGTGGAGGTCGTAGGCAGATGTGTCGGGGTGTTTATCAAGCATCGAGCTGTTCTTTTCGTTCGACGGTTGCGCGGCTGGCTTGACGACAGAATTTCGCCGTTCCGTCGAGGAACACTTGTGGATCGTGGCGAGTAACATACGCGACACACACACATGCACACACACACACATACACACACACACATACACATAGACACAGGGGTGCGTTATTTCTAAATGTAAGATCAGGGAATCGTTCGTCTCGCCGCTTTTGGATACGCGTGTTCGGCCGCTCGAATCGGCTAAGGTAAATACCGGAGTGTGCGAGATTTCTAGGTCAACAGGCAGCGGCCAGAGGCAACCAGTTGCGGGTGTAATCGTTCTTGTAACCGAAGCCAAACGCAAGGGAATACTATGGTCATTGTTGGGTGAAACAGACGGAGGGATAGAAGGGGCTCGTTGGCGATAATCTAGCCGGTTGGCCAATAAACGTCAGAGATAACAGAAGACGGGGGAGGATTTATTTATAAGAAGTGTCGAGGAGAGAGCGACAGGGGAGAGAAGAGGGTTCCTGTTGTTCGTTAAGGTCACGTCGCTGGTGATCGGATTTCCTTGATTACGGTTACGGTATCGACGCGAGGAGACAGCGGCTGTGTGTTCTTTCTCGCTTCGGTGGAGGAAAGCAAGAAAACTTCGATCAATCTGGGACGAACGAGGCGGGACGTGTTATCCTTCGTTTCTCGCGTCCTGTACGCGACTTTTGTTTGATTAAAACGCCAATGCCAATAGCGGATCTGTCGTCGATTTTCGTTAAGTGGAATGATTCTTAGACGATTGTATCTGTTCGTTGGATATTAATCGAGAATAATTGAACGAAAGGAAGAAGCAAGAGAACAAGGAAGAAATTAGCAAGAAAATCGAAACCAGTTGGATTATTATTATTATTATTATGGAAAATGACTAGTCGATCGGACTTTCTATCGTGTTTTTAAATATCTTTATTCGTCTTATTCGACGTTGGCCGATCAGAGGAGAGTGTCTGCAAAAGTGAACGAACATCACCACGACCTAATTAAGTTATTTTGTTAACGATTACGAGTGTCGTCGATTACGCGATAGATGATCGAGTGATAATTACCCACGGTGGCGGATCGGAGCGGATAGGAGTGCTTAGCTCAAAGATAACGGCCTTGAAACTTTTCCACGCGCGGATCGGAAGACCCGAGCTAGGCGAGATGCTCTATGCCCGACACAGCGTGACTACAGCTAAAAGGTCGTGATCGATCGACTTACTTCGATGGCCTAAAAGAACTTTAAACGTGCAAGGTCATTATGCATAGCGATAAAACGGGGACGTTGTAAAGTGCTGACAAGTCGGTCGGTTCGTTCGACTGTTACCACCGACACCGGCCATTTCGTTCGAAATAATACGCACACACACATACACACACACACACGCACACTCGACGAGTCATCTGTTATACTTCTATTAGCGTCCAGTATCAGTAAGAACACAGTAACAGTAACAGTCTCGATAGAAGAACGCGGTGCCCTGGTTGGAACAGGTCAGATGAGGCGATAGTCGATCCGCGCGATGTCGTGCGAAGGATACGTAACCTTGGATCGAGAAGATACTGACATTCGCGAGATGTGCCACGCACATCGCTCGAGCTCGTTCGAGTTCTCGCAGTGTTTCCACGAGACTTCGCAGACATCGTCGCGTTTGACGGAGCGACGATAACGGAGGATCGCTTCGCATCAGGATCCAGCCGTGTATCTATTCTCGTGTCATCTATGATGATCGTTGGATCGTTCACCGAACTCCACCCTGAAAGCCAAACGTGAGCGTCGGACTCGACAGAGTCAACGGAACCAATTTGTACATCCTCGTTTCCACATGGTTCTAAACGTCGACCTAAACAGCCTAGAACCTCAGGTGGATCAACAAAGGGTGATCCTCGATACTCGCTGCTAACTAACTAACGCTTCTAGATTGGAGCAACCACTAGACCAGTGGGAAGCCGAGCGTTGGCCAAATGACGCGGCTCGCTAAATGAGATCACCGATCGAACGATCCAGAAAGCTGCTACTTGTGGCCGATGCGAGTGGATGCTCGACGGTCGACATCGCGATCGTGCCAACCCACGAGCAAGTGAACGGACAAAAGCGGCCACGGCCGGCACTCGATGAGTCCTAGTGAAGATAAGGATCGTCGAGTACCCTCGATCGTTTGCCTGGAACGCCCGAAGAAGCTCCGGTTGGCAGCTATCTGAGTGCTCCGAGGTCGGGTGATGCGCGGGAGCAGCTCTGAGCTCCTGCTGGAGGCGAGCTGCGTCCAGTGTCAGAGCGATCATCACGCCGGCCAGCACACCGCCAGGCATCAGCAGCAGCATCAGCTGGGCGAGAAACACGACTTCCAGGAGCGAGAGCTACGTCATCGCAAACTGTTGGAGCTCGGGTTCGGCGCTTCGCGGCGCCGACCGCCACGGCGTACCTGCCGTCAGCGGTTCAACTTCTACGCCACATCGGCGTTGGCATTCGTCGCGACGTCCGGCGGCGCGGCCCTCCTCTTCCTGGTGCCGCTGTACGTCGATCCGGCCATCAGCACTCTGGCCGCCGATTTCTCGCCGGACCCAGTCATCTGCACCACATCCAGGCGCGAGGAGCTCGCTGGTCTATTCAACTGCACCTGGAGCTCCTGCCGCGAGGGATGCACCAGCGACGTCTACAGGTGTACGCACATATACGTCACGTACACGCCATGGAGCAACACCAGCATGAAGAACGACACCGGGGGTAGAAGCGGTTCGGCAAACTCGAGCGGCGCGCACACCTCGACCACCTCTGGTAAGAAACTTTTGTACCGCGGGCTTAGCTTGATAAAAACTCACGCCTGAAGGATAAAATTGGAGCACGGAGTTACTGGGCTATCTGTTGTTTGCTACTGGGCTTACGTAGTTTTGCGTCGTTGCGGGAGATTGATTGATCTTTGAAGATGAAACAGTGTTTCGAGTTAATAAGCCACGAGCGCGTGTACTCTATTTAAAATTGTGCCAATTATCGATGGTTTTCTGTGGTTTCAGTTTTTTATTTTTTATTTCCTTGGGAGGGATATTATAGTGTTGAGGAAGATGCTTGGCTGTTTAAAGAAATTTGTAAATTGTTCCACAGTGGATGATTAAAGTTGAGTAGAGAGATTGCAGTATTTGGTGAAGATAAAAGTTTATAACAATTTTTGTGTGCTTTTTAAGAAATTACTCTCCTCTATGTTTACAGTATACAGTGGCTACTAAATATCGTTTCACACTGTTTTTCTGTTTGAGTGCAAATATTTGATACTACGGAAATGAAGCTCAGAGCCAGATGAAAACATGTTTCATTATTACCTACTTTTTGTAGCCACTGTACTTGGCTAGAATTAACAACAATAAAATTATATTAGATGAAATTTTGAAGTATTCCGTGTATTTGAAAATTTATCGTGTCGAATTAGAAAAATTGAGTCTCGATGAAATTTGTACGACGTAATCTGCTTAAAAACCTAAATTTCTTTTCTCCACGGATGGTATTACGCGATAACGATATAATCTCTCCGTCAAAGTTGCCATACTGTCGCGACTTTAAATCTTATTAAATTCTTCTTCCTGTTTTCGAGCAGACACGTCAGAACGTTGCTGCTTTCGTGTAGAAAGTTTCTTTATATCTATTCTCTCATTCGACGAGATATATCGGGGCACATAAAAATTCGAAGTTCGGAACACGGATGCACATTCTTCGAGTGAATTTTTGCAGCAGAGGAGATAGTTTGTATACCATAAATTATTTTAGACATCTAATTTTCAAGTTGTACAGTGTTGTATTCATCGTGGAATATATTTGTTTCATCAGTGAGAAATCCTTTCACCTCGTTATAAAATTGGATTTATTTTTTCATTTGAATTAATCTACTTCCTGCAAATTTTTTTAATTTAATTAATCATGCATGTGTTTAATTTAAAAAAAAAACACACACACACACGCACACTTTACTTTTGTTCATTGTCGTAGGTAATAGCAAGTTCGAAGACGAATTCAAAAATTTATTATATTGCTATCTGTTAAGTTTTAACATTTTTTTTCTATCCTTGTGTAAAATTGATCAATGTGGTTTCCGAACACCAAACTCTAGTATTTAACAAGAACTCTAGTCTTCTTTCTACTATCATCTGGTTGTTTATCTTTGTGCATCGTTGCTAAACTTCGCACTTGCATTCATTCTTTATTATAATCGTATGAGGACATAAGAGCGTATAAGGCGTATAAAATTTACATCACGCAAATCCATAGTCGCTCCATTTGGTGCTCGTGCTTATCGTTAATCTTGCAAGTTTGCACCTCTTTAACTCGACCGCGTTACAAAATCGATATTATCGACGTTTGTTTCGCTGAGTTAACGGAATACTCATTGTTGTTGAAGATTGTCTGCGAAGATGTAGGATTTTTCTGTTTCCCGCTACTTTCTAATTCGTCGACGAAGTTTCCTCTTGAATGTTTCACAAGCTAAGTCAGCGTGACATTTCGTAAATTTCCAGAAAGATTGTTTGTTCATTGGGAAATTCTCAAACAGTCTACAAAAAAATCTTTAGCTTATAGTTGTTCGTCAAAGATTTTCGAAACTTTACTACGAGAACGCAAGGCGTTCATAATTAAAAGTAGTCAGAATTTCTGAAAGCACTGTAAAGCTTTCAAAGTAATATGAATTGCATTTATACATTTAAATTAGATTAGATTAAATCTTCAAGAATTAAAATTGGAAATATCATTGACTGTGACGTCTCGGAAAAATCGGAAAATAATTACAACGACTTGTGCAATACATCGATGTTTAATGAAACTAGTAATTAAATTTTGCACAAGTTCTCCATTAAAAACACATGAAAATTGCATTATAATTTAATAAAGCAGTTCCAACGTACGTTTCAATTTATTCCTTGTCCTTGTTAAATACACAGTATCATTTTCAAGAAATGTCTTCTTTTATCACTGTGTAGTATCTCAGCTTAGATCGTACCCAACTGTTCGCTACCATTTGTGAATTAAATACGAATTAAATACGAAAAATAGGAAATAAGAGATTAGACTAGTTAAAGATAGTAAGAACAAAATTTTCTTCGACGTAATAAAAGAAAAAAAAAAAAAAAATGATACAGATGTAAAAAAAAAAATTAATAACAGTAAATAAATAAAAAAACATATTCTGTAATATTGTAATAATTTCAACAGTGCCAACGCCAGGCGACGTGGAGGCGGTGCTGCTGGTGAACATCAAAGGTTGCGGCTATCCGCCGATCGTCGACTGCGAGAATTTCACCCGCGAACTGGGCTACGAAGGCGCGAAATTCCCCTGCCATTACAGCCGCGTGAACGGCAGCATAGTGATGGCGAACTATAACCGCGAGGCGCAGGTCACCACCATCATACACTTCTTCGCGGCGCCTTTCGTAGTGACTCTCGCGACCAGCGTCGCTCTGTGTGTGATGCACTGTGACTGCAGGTGCAGTCCACCGCCACGGCATTCGTCGCGAGGAATCAGAAGAGGCAGGGGCAACGATCTCAGGTAACGTGACATTGAATAAGGTTCGATAAAACCATCCAGCGTCGCTGTACAGCGATTGTCTCGTCTGTTCCGGATCGACTTTCGGAATTGGACGAATTAGATAATTGGAAGAATGCTCGATTGTCGATAGTCGATGTTTCGAGTCGGTGAGTTATGATTTCTCGAGAGGGCAGCGGTTTCTATTTCGTGGTTATTCTTTCCGTTATTTGGAGATAATTTTGTTTACCAAAGTTTTTGGTATTGTTAATAAACATAAGTAATAAATATAACAAATATTGGGACGCGTTTAGAATCGGGATGATTAGAGGATGATATAAAATTGATGTACAGAGTTTGATGAGAAAATATCACTAGAAAATATTACTTTTGTATCACATATTTCTATTGGTAGTAGATTTCAATTTGGCAGTGAAAAATGTTGCAAAGATACTGTAATTTAAGTAATCTGTCAGCTAATAATATCTTGAGAGTCGGTATCATCAAAATATTCTAGGGACTAGAATAAAATAAAAGAGACAGAGAACAATATTCAAAGTTGCAGTTCAACTTCGCAACATCACCGAGCAAAAGGAGTGAAAAATTCGTGCATTAAATCTAACCGTCTCAACTTTACACATTCGAATATTCTACCATCATTTGTTAATTACATAAATTACTTAGTTAACAACAGAAGTGTGGGTCTCGGCTCGACGAAAGTTGGGAGATACAGGACTAGATCTTAAAAAATTTTCGAGGGGGTGAGCACGATTGGAATGTCATCGTAGACCGTACGCTTTATTATTCATCGAGTCGGTGTTTGAAGAACGCGTTTCCTTCGATGGATTGACGACCATCAACGAAGACGTGATATCTTTCTTCTTCCTGTTAGTTTCTACTAGCTTTTTGAGACTTTTCAAGATTTTTGAATTCAGATTGCCACGATTGTTGGGTCTCTGAAATTCGAAGGAAGTTGGAGACGTCTTGTTTCAAAGGAAAGTGAAGGCTGTCGAAGGTATTTCCCTCTCGGGAGAGCGGTTGGTCCGGGAATTGCGATGTGCAACGTGAATATAAAGTTGAATTCAGACGTTCGGTCCGTGGTTAGAGAATGAAGTGGTTTATTAGCGTTGGTTATCAAACAAATCCTGCTCGAGTAAATATGATTGTTCAAACATCAAGACTGACTTGCTTTCATTTACGGTACGTCGTGCGCAAATAAGGGGAATGATTACTTGCAAAACAAACGTGGGTGAGTAACGAGGATATTTCGCGTGCACGACGAGAGTTTCCTTCGGTTTCAGCGAAATTTGAAAAGAATTCCCATGTATGCACATTTAGAAAAATCACGAATCTTTCGATGTATTAAAAATACTTAATAATGTGTTGACGTATCTGTTAAAATATAATTTTCTACTCAATTTTGAAATGTTTCCTTGGAGATATATTTTTCGATTCTTAGATTATTATTTTATGAACGGGAGGGAGGCAACATAAAATGCTTAATTAAAATAAAACTTATGGTTCTTCGCTGTTCTCCGTGAAAACTAAAAGAAGCACGAAACCGCTAGGATTTATTTGTCTCATACGTTTTTTCATTGCATTCAGGTGTCCGGCTTCTAACGTTCGCGAAAACGTGACAGGAATACATTCGACTAAATCCTTTGATTGGTAAACGTCGAATGAAACCGTTTCAAACTGTTTCGTTCGATTAAACGTGGCAACCAAAAAAAAAAAAAAAAAAAAAAAGAAAAAAAGAGAAAGGAATTCGCTTATAAAGGGCATCGATCGAATCACTGTTGGTGATTGAGCGTTAGATTTGGAATTTCGTCGACCTACTGGTGGATTTACTGCGACGAGAAATCGTGATCGTACTAACGATGAAGCAACGTATCGAGGACAGAAGGTAATAGGAAGGTGTTTCTTCGTTAGATGAAAATTGCTCGGACAATTTTCGAAATAATCCTCCTTTGCTGGTAAATGAAAGGAATTTCTGATATCGAGGTGATGAAAAATATTACGTATGGATGCTCATATATTTGTGAGAAATTTAAAAGCTCAGAAATACACAGAATGTTCGGAATAAAAAATAATTGTACAATATTTAATAAGCGAAGCGTTTCTAGTACAGTTTCTGTACTTGTATTTATTATTTAAAGCGACACTGAAAGCAGTTTCATAGCATTTAGAAAGATTAAAAAGAAGCAAACATCTCGACCTTCAAGTTTAGAAATATTTCAACTTTAAAAACATCGGGAAATACGAAATGAAATGAAAAAAGTATTGATTCATTAGCTTCTATCTGACTGACAGACGCTTGCCGTTGATATATTTATTTCTTCTCTACTTGCAAGTTGAAGCAGTCGCGATGAATTGAAATTGGACGAGCGTGTTGATGTTATTCAACGTCGCGTGGCTGTAAAATCGTCGAGCCAGATTCGAAGAAACACGGACGTGCATCCTGGAACAGCGTCCTGAATTTCGCAAATGCTCTGCTTGCTTAAAAAAATACGAGCACACGGTCGCGGTTACATATTTAATAACAAAGATACGAGACAGCCTTCATTTTATCGCGAGTGCGCGCGTTATTATGCGGCATCGCGAAAAAAAAAAGAGCACTCAGCACCCCGCTTTAAAGCTCGAGCCTACTCCATTACAGGCCACTGCGTCACTGAGGCCACTTTCCCGTATCTTTCGACTTTTCGACGCCCTTTCTGATGGATTTCCGTCATTCCCCAAATTATTCACCGTATACAATCAACACACTCGTATAATTAAAAGAAAAAAACCACTCGTTTTACGACATACAGAACGAAAATTGCGTATATCAAGTTTTGCGGGGAGCTTTGAGATTTCAATCTTGATAAAATTCTTCTTTCAACGTCTCGAAGAAATAATTAAACGTGTTTTCTAATGAATCTTCTCAATTTTCATAATCATTCGTTCGTTTTACGCTGAAACAAAAGTTCAGTTATACCCCAGTTACGTGCAATTTGAAGATCGGCACAATTGTCAGATTTTGAAAATCCTCAACTTCAAAGGAAAGAGCGAGGAAAAAGAACAAGGTAGAAAGGTTAAAGAAGAATAGGGATAGAAAACTTTGAACTTTTTCACGTTTCCGACAGTACCGCGAGAACCAATTTTCATTGCAGCGCGCAGACAGTGATATAAACAAGTGTAATCCCAAAATCTCATCCTTCAAAAAAAAAGCAGAATTTTTTTAGCACACTTTCTGATTTATGTTAAAATCCGACCGACATAAAGGGAACGAGGCAAATATACGCGCGAATCGCGAGCTCGTAAAATAGTCGCGAGAGTTACACTGCAATGTCAGCATATCATTGCGAAACGACGAAGGGGGAGGATCGTGATATGCCCATTTTAAATGTCGCGAGATCGTTTGCCGAGTATCCGCCGGGCTCATCATGGTCTCTGGCTTGTTATTTTTCTGTCGCGGCTCGTTTGTCATCTTTATAGCTAGCGCTACACTCGTGGTTGAGTGTATTAGAGTGAAACAGGCTGGATGCTCGTACGAAAGGGACGTGCATCTCCAACTTGAACTCGTGGTGATATATCAGGCTCAGATTAATCGAGCAGACTCTATCGGCGCTCCTCTGGCTCTTCCGTTTCCTGCCTCGCTTTTCGTGTCCGCCAAATCCTTCGGCTTATGAACTCATCGCTTTATTTCTGCTGGATAATGTTTGACGAATGAACCTTTCGTTTCTTCGACGGTTCGCGTATCCCTCGGTTACTTCATTTCCATAGAAGTTTACTTGGAAATTTGGATTATTTATCTTTTATTATCTGACAGCAGTATCGACGAATAAAGCATAAAATTTCCATCAGGGGCATTGAAAGCTTTACAACACAACGTAAGCTTTCATTTAAGTTTGTTTTATAAAATATCGTTTACATTTCTAAAATTTCTAACAAAAAGAAAAGTATAGATTGGGCATGATGACAATTTTGGTAGTTCTAGTGTCAATTTCAGATGCAGTGACTAGGAAAATCATTGATATTTATTATGGGTCGTTATATTTATTACAGATGCGAGTATGTTATGTTTTAGTTATTCAGCAATATTTTAAAAATTAAAGTGTAAATTTCTTGAGTGAAGAGTAAAATCTGATTAAAAAGACACTTCTTCATTAGGAAATAAAGATACGTGTCGATACTTTTATGCTTTATTCGTAGTCGTCGTAATTTATTTTTGGGTATCAATTTGACGATAATCGTTTCTTAATGTCGATACAACGGTGAAGAATAAATGTAAAGGAAAGATGAATTCTACATCTTCTATATCTTCTTCGTTTTTACTGTTAATTGGTCGTGTCTTTATTTAATTGATTCTCCTTTATGACAACATAAGGAAATGAACACATACATTTTCTTCATACATTTCTCTTTATCTTCAGTAGTAATGGAATATTAACAGCAAGTAACAGTTAAGTTATTTCATTATTCAATTACATAAATCGCCAAACGTCTCTATCCCCGACAGCAACGGAAATAATTCAAACGAAATAAAGTTGAGACGACTCTCTAATGGAAAAAGTGCCTCGACTCGCCAGCCTTAAATCCAAATCTCATACCGTCCAATATCCCCCCGTTATTTCTCGAAATACCGTCCACTGGCGCTTGTAGGTTGTCCTAAAATTCACGCGACGTGCACGGATCCATTGTTGAAACCCGATATTCCACAGTTTTTCTTCGCTTATCTCGCCTTCACTTCGAAGGAGAAGCTGTGAACCAATAAATTTTCACGGCTGTTTCACGGATCGACGCTCGAGCGCAGAAATCCTGCCAAGGCGAAGAGCTCTGCGTCGAGCGGGTACGAACTTTTATTGGGTCGGAGAGGCCGTTTCGCCCGTCAACTAATCAAGCTTTCTCGCGAGAAGTCTGCCTTTGAAGCACACCTGGCCAATGATGTTTCGAAACGCACGGGAAGCTCCTTTAGGAAAGGAAGCGTGAAACGTTCGGGAACTTTTAATTGGAGTGCCGGCTCGGAAAAGGGTCATGAATCGTTGCCGCGACGAGGATGAGGCCGGGAATTCGTTTCGACCGCGTTGGGACACTATACGCTCGAGTATGTCATCCGCAAAAATGCGGCAGGACTGTAGAAGTTCCGGGAACATGTTGGATTCCCTCGAACGTGAGGGAACAGCGTGACTCTGCTCGTCGTTTTGGACAGTTTTGCTCCTGGCGTTGGAATTCTTTGAAGCCGAGTTGTCACAGATCGTTTTACGACAGCGTCGAATGCTTCTCTCTTTCACTGAAAAATTTTCGAATGGCCTTTCGAAAGAAGTTACCGATACTTTGGAATTGTTCTTCCGATAGTTTCAAGGCTACTTTGGTCTTACGCTCACTTGTTGATTGTTATATGAATATAGGCAATGCAACGATATTGTAATTTTTAAATCATCGAATTACGATAAACACGTTATTTAATTGACATTAATATTTTTTTAATAATTTGATAATATTAATTTCAAATTCTATAACACCAACTTCACGTTTTATAATATTGATTTTAAATTTTATAATATTTCTTTAATAGTTTAATAGTTGATGCTTCTGTACTAGTAAACGAGGAAAGTAAAAATAATTTAATTATTTTGCTCCTAAATTTTACGTACGATCAAACAGAGGAGGTCGAATCTTCATGGATACGTAGATTGAATAAAAGATATTTTAAAAATTATTGCAGATCACAGGTTTCGTGTCGTTAATGTTTTATTACTCTTCAATTTTTATAAGTGATGGCGTATATAGAAACTTACAAACTTCTTTGCGATAAGAAGACTGATTTTCGAAAAAAATTTAATCGTTTCCAGCGAGCTGCTGGAATTCTGTTATTTCTGAACACGAAGTAGTCGCAACAAAGTAATAATTAGCAGCTGCAAAGGGAATACGGACTAGCGGATAGTCGAAAAGTTTATGCAAGTTTAACTTTACAGTTGAATCTATCCCCTTTGCTCTTCCCCACCCTCTTTTGTTCTCTTTGTTTTTGATTAACATTATTCTGGTAATAAACAGCTTGTTCTCAGCGTACAAAGTAATTGAGGATCGTGTATACTGCTTTAGAACGTGAGAACGTTGTCTGATGGTGTTATCTAATCTCTATGGTATGTTTGCTACGTTACACTAATTTTATTTGTGAAACAGTTATACGTTTTAAAGAAAAATTGCGTCAGAAAGTAGCGTACTTGCTACTTATTTATATAAGACAATTATTTATAATTATACTCATTTTGTGCAACATCTCAGTAATTTATCCATAACACCAACTCTCGTGTTTCTATCTAGAAAATAAATTTACAGAATTGAATACTACTCATAATTTTAAATAATAATCGTCCTTTTCTTCTGAAAATATATTCATTTTTCTACAGTAATTGTTATTCGCTTGAAATATTAATTTCTTGACACCGTGACAAACCTTCACGCTCTCCTCGAAATGAAATAACAACAAACGAAATAACGTTATCCCAAAGAAGGCATTCATTTTCAAACAACAATTAATAAAATGAAACTCTCCAACAAGCCTTTCACAGTATCAGTCGTATCTATACATATCTATAAATCGTCAAACGATAGTTTTATTCTGAAAACTATTCAACAAGTCTCTTGCGAAATCGGCTGCCGCATTTCCCTTCAGAGGAATTGACTCGAGCATCCACTGCGAAAAAAGAAAGCGTCCCTTCTCCTCGAACAGGAACCGACGTTGAAAAACGTAACTCGAGCGTATTCTCCAAGGGAACCACCTCCCTTTCCTCAAGTTAGGAGGAAAGTACTTAGAAAACTGCATCGAAGAAACGCGCGCCCTCCCTCCTCTCCCTTAATCGACAGTTCCATTTCCTCTTCCCATATCCATATTACACCTTACAATACGAGCTATTCGATATCCTTCTATATAGCTTGCGCTCAACCTGCGAAATTACGGTTTCGATCAAACTGAATCAGTTTCACGGCGTGGCTTCGAGGCCGCTCGCACTTGCACGTTTACCTGCGCACAGGGAAATGCGGTTACACAGGCGAACGTTTTACCCGTGCACATTTTTATATATATATATGTATATGTATGTATGAGGTGTTCGGGCTATTGGATCTCAACTTCGCGTAAATGAGAAATTTGCTAAGAAAAATGGGAAAAGAAATGTTTTTAGAAAGAATATACTAAGATGGCTTATTGTTGGATCAGAAATTGTATTGGAAATTAAATACGTAATTTTTCCAGCAAGTGTTAAATTATAGTACAAGTGTCGTTGTACGAAAGAAATCGAAATTATCGAGGAAAAAGTTAATCAAATCTTAAAATTGTAACGTTATAAATCGACGAAATGTTAAAATTATAATTAAAAAATTATAATTAGAATTGAACATAATTTTAAATTTAATACAAAATTAAATATAATTAAAATTTAATATAATTTTAAAAATTATAAATAAATCTTGACGATGTACAGAAAATAGTAGTTGTAAATTTCCGTGAAAAATTGGTTATTTCAAACATCAAAAAATATATATAACCATCATCTACGATGTAAAAATTATAGATTATAGAAAATATTCTAAAAATTGATCCGTCGTAAATTTACGAAAACTCTCAAAAATTGACTCTGGTTTCCTTCTGCTATTCTCGCGAGAAAAACGCTGGGAATTAACGTTCTGTATACACAGCCGAAAACAACCCCAAATTGGAACGCAGTTTCAGACTGGTGTGGCTGGTGGTACGAACGCTTTCGAAGGCAGTTATCTAGCCCGCTGTTAGGCATGATTGTAGTTTAATTACTTCTGACGTAGACTCGCAGATTTATTCGAATCCCAGAGCGAGCACGCGGTACGGAATCGCGTTGATCTTATTTTTCGCGGTAAAACGTTGGAAAATTAATGGGTAGTTGGGTTCTATTGGGGATTGTAAATGTAACAGCTTTGAAAAACACCATTAACCGGCTCAATTCCGTTGTTAATTCGTTGTAAACAGACATGGAGATTTGTTCGAACGCTTCGAAAACTTTTCATTTCGCAACGAAATCGTACCTTTCTCAATTACGTTCGTTGATGAATTTTTTTCTTTTGAAAATAATGTCTCATTGATTATTAAATACGAATTTTTGTTAAATACATCGAACCTGTTTTCTTCGTCTTCGCGAAGAAACTAGTTTGCAGTACTTTATACATTTTTCGTTGTATGACAAATATACGAATAGTACATGTATTTTTTTTTTTTTCGTTCATCTATTCAAATTATTTCATGATTAATTCACGTTTCTTCGAAACATCGTAGTTTGAGTTCACGATTGAGATCGCGGTTTCAAACATTCTCTATTATTCCACTGATGACGTCGCAACAAAAGATTAAAATCAGATATATTTATATTTGTAAAATTCTGCGAATACTCTTTCGAAAGTTCGAATCATAATGTAACCAATCGTCAATGACGGGACCATTCCCAAAATATTTCCATCCACGATAAAATTTAAGCATTCACGTTCATCCGCATGATTGCTTCACCTCCACGCCACAATTACTGAGAATTACACGTTTCCTACAATAGCCAGGCCATAGAGATCCATAGAAGATTGATTATATGGGTTAACGAATCGCCATTGAAATTTCTACGACACCGCGGTGGCTTTGTTTCTCGCGCTGTCCGCCTCGCGAGGAAACATTTCCGTAATATTGTAACGTAACTCCGGCGAGTTCGTTGTCGATCGGCCTGAAACGAAGGAGGGCTGTTGCCGGTGAAAACAATGCGAGACTCGAAATGCGGTCACGGCTCCGTCCTTCTCGAGAACACGGTTTCTTCTCCGCGAGTTCGTCTTCTCGCGCTTTAAAATTATCCAGCCGAGAGGGATGTGTTTCACTCGGATCGCGCCAGTCTCGCCGAGCTGACGTGCAAAGAAAACTCTTGTGGAAGGGAAGATTTCGTAATTTCGAGCGAGTTGACTCTGAGAATCAGGCTTTCGTTTGAACCCGTTGCCGATAAATTATAATTAGCAGACTGCACTTGTGAATTCTCAGGAATTCTAAATCTCCAAACATTTCCAAAATACGTAAATATCCAGCTGTGATCTGGATATTGGTTGATAACGTAATTTAGAATTAGAATGAATTGAATAAGAGAAGAGGAGGGAAGTGATATCGTGGCAATTAATAGTAATTTTCAAATATTCAACAGAATAATAAAATACACGTTCGATCTCAATGATATGTTAAATTTAGTTAGAAAGTTAATTCGTTTGTGAAAAATGTTTTGCTTAATTGTTTCTAACTTGACGAAATATCAAAATATCGTAATATTTGTTCAATTCAATTTTAAATTAAATATCTGCGATTGCGTTAACAAAAATCAACAATAACATGCGTAACTTTCACAATTGAAAGAATTCATTGTTTTACAATTGAAGAAGATGCAAGAAGATTGTATATATTTTCAACTCGATTCAAAGATCTACGAGAGTTTCAGAGAATAATACGTGATATTTATAAAACTGAAAGAGTTCAAACTATCGAACCAGCTTCAATGTACTTGTAGCTTAGAATGAAAAATGCTTGAATAATGTACAAGGGAAAACATGACATTTTTGCCATTCAATGGTGTTCACGAACGCAAATGAAAAATTTCAAATAAAATTTATGAGTTATTCGACGCGAAAGAAATGGAAACACAGTTTTGCTTTGAGACACAGTCGAGCTGCTGCATACGAGGTTGCAGTTCGTACCTTCATTCGATAAATGAAACTTTAATCTCCGTGGAAATAAGGTCAGGCTTCAAGTGGCTAAGCGGAGTGGATTCATCTTTGCTTTGATTAAACAGCCAAGTGCTTTTAATAATTACAAACTGCGACATATTGGTCACCTTTAATCATTCGTTCGAGCACGTGTTTCATTTTGCACGGCGAGTTGGTCTTCGCCGCGTTTGAAGTTACACGTTTCTTAACTTCGATGCAATTTCGTATCATTGTGGTTTACAAAATACGTTCGAATACGTTCAATCTTAATCACGCGAATGTATCAAGTTTCAGGGAAACGTAAATTTATTTCGCGATTGAGTAAACGCTGTTTACATTCGATATTCGATGTTCTTCAAATATAATTTAAACTCGAAGTTGCGTCTTTTTGAAGATTTTTAAGCAATTAGAACAAAGACATTGAAATCGAATTAAGTTGGCCAAGCTTCGAGATCGACAAGGAATTTATCTCGTCCAGAAAAAAACTGTGTGCACGATTGAATTACGATAATGAACAATTACCTTAGAAAAAGATGTAGATTTCTGATTGAGTCCTCCCTACTGATCTAGAAAATGCTACAGCCCATTGTCACATTACAACTTTATCATATTAATAGACAGTCTTATTCAATTAGCGTCATTGATATCGCGCTCATAATCCGTAATAGCTTCGTTAAACATAAATTTAACCCACGTGCATTCCGCTCCGCGTTATACATTTCCACTTAATTCCCTAATAATCCGCTTCATAAACGGCGCTGGCTGTTGCCTCTTTAAAGTGAGGCCACGTCTTCTATCATTCTTCATTACGAAGCCAAACAGCTGCAAAAATGCACCGGCGAAGTGTGCTGGACGCGATCCAAAGAACAGACGAAAAACTTCGTAATTAGTATAATACAGTACGGTATCGGGCAAACAGAAACGCCGTATCTACTTGAAGCGCGATTAATCTTCGCCTAATACGTCGATCCTCCGCAACGGTGCATAGAGTAGTTTAATGAATAGCTTAATTAATGGAGTCGCTGCTCCATTAATTCATCCTTAATTCCGAACTTCCGTTTTGTCCTTGTTATCGAGTTGCGACATTTTTTTTTTTTTTTTTTTTTGATTAGTCACAAGTCGACAAGAACCATACTGGTCTCGTCGTGAGAGGAAATTTTTTCTTCGATTTGTTGTCAATTCTTGATACTCCATTTTTTTTTTATTTATAACTGTTAAAGACTATCAATAAATTTCGATGGAGTCAAGATAAATTATTCGACTGTACGCAGATATCTCAGATGGCGAACATTTTAAAATTCTGAGATCACTTAGAAACAGAAATCTGCAAACTATCGAGTCGGTTCTTGAAATTTTTGATTGCAATTACAATTGCAACCTCGGCAGTTGAGTTATTAGAGGATCGTTAAATGAAACAACGAGCAGCGAAATTTTTTGTATTTTTGTAGCTTAATGTTCATCCAGATGAAACTCGTAACTGCAATTTTTTAAGCTCGTCGTTGAGACGAGGCGAAACGACGACAGAGCTACTATAAAATTGCATAACGTGATTTACCTTTCGCCGGCGAAAGGTAATCTCTTCACGTTGGACGTTGATGAGACGCAGTTGTCGTAAGAATCCAACGATGACAAATTCTCATCGACGTTTATTCGCTGCTACAGTTACGAAACAATGTTACGTCGAACTATCAATTTATCCAGTCGTTCGTTTCCTTCTTTCTTTAGAATATTCATTCACTTCAACGCGATATACTTGCTTTTTCAAATTCAACGAAACACAAATAAATGGATCATTTAATTTATATCTCGTCGTGTGTATCAGAAATAATTCTTAACACTAAAACTGATCACAAAATGATCAATTTTTTTAATTCTTTAAAGTAGCTTTGTAGATTTGTGATTTTGTGACTTTACAAATTTCATTGATTTTTGTAAAACATATGAACAAGAGTTTGTGTTTCTCATTGTACTCGAAATATTTTTTCCCTGCATTGCAATTTCCCTGATATAGTTTTCATGCTTTTAATTTTGAATTAAAGCAAAATGTAGAAATGTGCAAAAAGCGAACTGTTCGTAATAGAAATGAATGGGTGCTGAAATGGAATGTATCGCGGAAATAAAGATGAATCGGAATGTGATCAGTTCCTAGTGTCCTAAAGTGACACGAGAGGCCAAAGTGAATCCAAGAAGAACTATCCTTCACTTTGCATAAAACAGGAGATCCATCAATTTCGTAAGATTCCATTTTCCTGTTTATTGCTGTAGTATCGCGTTTCAACGATGTTCCATTATATAGGAATTAAACCGAAGTCAGAGCCAACAAACTCTGACGAGTTGCAATCCTTTTCCTCCAGTTACGGCGAGTTATATATCAACAGATAAATCTAGATCCAAGAAGATATCATTCGTAGTTTGCATGGAAACGAAGACCATTCGCCAACTTTACCAATTATTCGACACTGACGTATTCCTCAGCGTTTATCCGGATATTTTAGCATAATGCGTTCCGTGCCGTGGAGCAAGACAGGCAAATTAAATTTCCCTTCACTCGGCTTGGCTTGTCGTTTGATTTTCTTCGCTCGCGTCGACGAGAAAACATATTTTTCAGGATTTTATATTAAGACAGTTTCGTACGGTGAGCACCATCTGGTCCAGATTCGATGGAAAACAATTTTTCCTTGACTTCACTGTAACGAAACGAGATGGACGAGCATTTTCTTGTTTTTTTCTTTTTTTTTTCGAAATTTTTCTATTTCATTCGTGTAATAACGTATCAACGTGAAATAAATTTGCTGACGATTAAAAGAAAAATAATTTTGTGGAATAATTATAATATTATATGTCGATCTAAGGGAGAAGTTTTATTTAATAAAGTATAATTTGAAGGGATTAGAAAAAGGAAGAGATTGGAAGCAACGAGAATTTATATTTTGTCCCGCCTAATTTCACTCGAATTCATTCAATCGTCGTTCGATTTAATTCAGTTACGAATCTCTGTCGGTAGAAAACAAAATTAAGATCGAATAATGAAGTAAAATTAACTACCTAAAATTTTAGCAATCCGAAACGAGTTATTAGAGTCGTGTGCAATTTAAGTCGTCCGTTTCTAATATTAAAATTCCCACAGTAGAAAAGTTGCAGTAGAAAAAGTCGTGAGAAATCGCAAAGGAAATTACCGTGTGTAAAGTCTGGCAAATCTTCAAACCAACGCCAAGTATTAAATTTGTAGAACGGTTGATTCATTGAACGGAAATCAACGAGAATTCATCATGCAGGCAAACGGTTTCAAAGACCGGATATACGAAGAAACAGAGATCTCGCTTCGTTTGTTCTCTCGAAGGAACGTGGAGAAACGTGCTTGCACGCTGAAATATTCACAATATTCTTTCCCGGTTCTGTTGTTTCGAGGATTTCCATCAATAACGAACGGGCGTCTTTGGCTTTCGCTCCGAGGCGGAATAATACAGACTCCGATAGAGAAATGGTGGTAAAGAAACGATTTCTTCGCGCTGGGTATGCACACGTACACTCTTTGTAATAATACACATTTCTTGCGAATGCACATTTAATTTATTTGCATAGTCTATTTGACCAAAAAGGAAAAACAACTATGTTTAAAAATTATATTAATCGATGATAGATAAATTCAATTTGGAATCGATAGATTCGGTTACGAGTTTTCCGAGTTCTCGTATTTCCAAAATTTGCTCAAGTTTCGAATTTCTCTGCATTCGATCGACGGAAGGATGCTCGTTACGTTTCGATATAAATTTCAGTATAATATTTAAACGCGATTTCCCGAGAGTGGACGGAATTTTCATTTAAAAAAATCCGCGTTTACATCCAGCCTCTGTAAATCTCGCGTAGGCAACCGGCTGCAAAAAACACTCCTAATGCAGTTGGTGGACTGGGCAGACTAAGTTATGCGGCAAGTATAGAACAGTGAATCAAGTTTCGAAGTAGTTCAAGAGAACAGATGGCGAAACGAGAGCCATCGATCGTCTCGCTTGTCGTCTTGCTAGCCGCTCGCGAACAGGCATCCGCGCGAAAAAGTGAAAAGTATGTGAATGATCTTTGTTTAACTGTGCACCGAAGACGTACAATGCTGTGTGAAAGTTGTCACATTTTATATTTTGCAAGGAGAGCCATATATATTTTATTTGAAACTATTCTATCCGGTGTTGTTCGTTCGAAATTTCCTAGATTTCGAAGACAGCAAAAATTTGATTTTGCTTACTCTTGAAATAGTAATTACAAAGTGTTAAAATGAATGAAATCAGGGAATGTTATTATTGTCAACAATAATCAGCTGAGAGTTAAAAATTTACGGTAACAGTGTACGAAAGTCAAACGCGCAGTTCTTTCATGTGGCTGCTAAGATTTTATAATATTTGATCATAACGACGTGAAATAATTCGTGAGCTGAAAATTGAAGGTTTTGTAAAATATTTAGAAGAAGACCGTTTGACTAAAGACCTCTACAAATCGAGCAACGCATCAAAAGAAAGAAATGTAATCTGCAGTTGAATAATCTTGGCGTATCACGAGATCACTTAGGAAAATGGTATCGATCGGGTGGTTGGCTGTTGGGTAAGAAGGGGAGCAAAATAGGGGTGATTCAATAAAAGGGGGAGGGGGAAAGAAAGATATAGTCGAGACGAAACGCAGAAAAATAGAAAAGAAGACAGTTACTAGGTTTTTCTTCTTCTATCATAAAACGATGTTTTTTTAAATTAATAAATCACGTGAAAAATGTAAAAAGCGACCGAAGAAAATTTTCAAGTTAAGAATTTTTACGAAGTAAAATATTTAGTGAAAGGAAGTCTTATGCTGAAAAGGATTTTAGTAAAATAAAAGAGAATTTTCTCTTTCTTATTCTTATTCTTAGAATTAAGTAATGTGTTTTAATTACAAAATCACTATCGACGTCCAACAACAATAGAGTATTTAATAAGAAATATTCCGAAATTCCTTAAGAATTTTAGACACACCAATAATGAAAGAGTAATTCTCCTGTTAAAAATCTAAAAAATTAAGGAATAAAAAAGGCTTGAAATAAAATTAAGTGACTATCTTAGTTTGGAGATATTAACCAATATTAGATTGTGATGAAAGTTTCCTTATAAATTAAATTAATTCGAGATGATCAAAGTTTTCATGTTTCGCATTATAGTACGAATCAAGGAAAGTTCAAAAGGAGAAACTTCAACTTTGACAATAATATCGGAACATCGTTCTCAAATAGAATGATTTCGTTTGAGACGTCCGTACATCGTGCAGACGTTGCAGACGTCAGAAATGTATTTTGTCTCTTGCCACTCGGCATTTCAGCACCCTTAAACATTCACCACCGCGTACACTTCGTTTTTATTCTTCGGGTACTTTGGCACGGAGCAGAAAAAAGCGCTGAGGTCGAGAGCATCCGCTGTAACTCGACTATCAGAAAGTCGTCGGAAGGATGGGCTACATCCTCACTTTGCCAACCAACCAACCAAGAACATCGTATCCGAGATCGTGATCTCTTTCCACATCCACCTATTCCATTCAATTATCCTTCGTTTCACGTGCCGGAAACGTCCATCGTTCTTGAATTTTCGTTAAAAGATTTTAGCGTGTTTGTAGTTAGAAGTTGATCGAACAAAATTTACTGCAGACAAATCTGCTGGAAAATGAATTTCAATTTTTCGAGTTATAATATTCAAAAAATTAAATTATAATTAGGTATCAGAGAGACACGAAGATTTTCAGTTTCCTGGCATGTAGACGGGTCACTTTAACATTAGAACTACCGACAATTAAAACACAAAATTAAGTAAAGAGAAGAAGAAGTAGAAAGGAAAAAAGTTGATAAGAAAATAGAGTACAGAAATTTTTATTTATTTTACGAAAAGTCATTTAAATCTCGTAAAAATACATCGTCTCGCATCTGTAAAATTTCTATATAAAAATTATAAATTGGTCATTTTGACCATTTTGATATTTCTGTGTGTCAACACACACACCGAACTATGGACTGCAGTTTTTATTCGATGGTATACTTTGGCATCGAGCAGAATAGAAGATTCCTCATTAATGTCGACTATCAAAAGGTTGTTGGAGAAATTGTCTCGTTGCTTCTTTTTTTTTTTTTCGTTAACGGAAACCGCTTCGGGAATTATAATAGCAATCCCGAGATAAAATGCAGGAATTTCGCGCTACAAAGGGAACAAAGGAATTTTTAAGACTGTCAAGATCTTTCATGTAATGATACTTCACGAAATAGGGGAATCCTTTTTTTGTTATGTTAAAAGAAGGTGTGTAGAGAGCACAAAATGTCATTTTCTCGCTTTTGTTAATACAACAATGATCGCTTTTTTTCTTATTTTAATCTTGTATATAGCTTATATTTAAAGAAGAGCAAACTTCCATAGAATGCAAGCAATGTAAAAAATATATAAAGTACCAGAAATATATTTCTTTAGGTACGCATACAATTTTCTATCGAGGTTCTACTTTTTCAATCGCATTCTCAAAATTTATATAAAAATCTGCAGTCTGGTGATAAGCTTTCAACTTGAAGGATAGAACAACCCTACAGAAATTGAGAATCAATTTATTGTATAAACTTTTCTATGAGTTCCATAATTCTATACCTCTGTTTCATCTCTCTTATTTTAATATACCTTATTCAATGCATCACTCGCGCGGACAAAGAAAATAGGTCAAAATCACGTTTTCACACACGGCATCAAAGACGAAGTATCTTTTTCTCTCGAATAAAAATCATATTTTCACGTTCAACCCGACGAAACCAGGAAACAGATTTTTCATTTTCACTTCACTTCTCGCCATTAATTTCAATGAATGTAAGGATATATAAATATCGTTCACATTCTCTTGACATATTGACGAGATTATGTGCTTGCCTCCACGAGGAAATGATGAAATATCAGTCGCTAATAAAATTGAAATAAATTGTCGAAACAGCAATTATTTTTATACTTTGTAATTTAAAGAAAAGAAAATAAAAATATAAAGCAGGTATCCGTTAATATGATTCTTAAAAGACGAACAGTTTGAAGATAAACGATACACTGTATAGAGAAGTATTGAGAATTAGTTCGTGACGTTCGTGACAATCTCAATTTTACAAGAGATAAAATCTCGATCGATTCGCAGCAACTGCTTCTCAACAAATATCTCTCCGGTGTGTCGATTTAATTAATTTCCACTGGCGAAATTATAAATTCAATTCCCATCGGCGGAGGTATACCGATGAAATTGCCATCGAACGAGGCCAAGACCGCGGTACAGAGATTAATCGCAAGATAATAAAAGCGCGGAGGGGATTTCAAACGAATCGTTCGTTTTTCATTATCGTGCATGAGGTATGAAACGATCTCGACGAGACAGACTTTAGCAGCCGGTGTCCCGCTAATTAATCAACTGGTTTCACCTCTTCGATAGGTGATCTCTAACGCAAACTTTCCCCGTTTGCTGGAAACTTCGTTGCGGCTGGCTACCGATGCAATTCCCGATCGAAAGCCGATCAACACCAGCTTACATTTTCATTCGCCCATAATTGCATCCCCTCTCGATTTTAATTTCACGAAGAGCAATGGCGGAAATAGAACTGAGGGAATTCGCTCTGATCCGACTAAGAGCGCTACAAAACAAATTACGCTCATATTTTTTATTCGCTTTCCCTCCCCCCTCCATTGTATTTTGTATCATGTTTTCTCCGGTGTGTTGCCGAGGATTTTTATAAGAATTGAAAGGATGGAAAGCACGATGATTTGCAAGGCACTTTTCACGATTTTAGTCTTCAATTGTCTCATATACGTATATATGAAGCTGCTTAATAATCTCGCAATTATCAAAGTACACGTTTTGAACGTTTCTCCGCGAGGATGCCTTCTCCCTGGCGACGAAGAATTTCGTTGAACAGCAAGGGAAGCTCTTGGAGAGTCGTAAAGTTCCTTTGGATTTTAATTCCTTGAATACTTGAAAACCAGTCCAAGTGGAATAATGGCTCACGGGATATCGGATTATTCGATCGAACTATTTAACAAATTAGTGGTAGAGTCTCGTTTCGTTCCTCGGTCGGAAACAGATTTTTTTCTACACGGAGATTCTCGAGGAACTTCCTCGGCAGGGTGTTACGTATTTCCGTCCGAGTGGAATTATTGAAGTGTAACGCCTTCACTTTAAATTACAAAACGAAAAAAAATTATCGTATTGGAGATTTTATCGTTCGTAACGAATATTTCATTACTTCGCGTTACAAAAGGAAAAGCTCACTAGATACAGAAGTAAAATCTGTATTCGCAATATCTTCGTCCCTTCGAATTTCTTTTAACTCGTAAAAAAATACCTTTCCTGTTTCTATTAATTACCGATAATAATGACATCTTGCCGAGAGAATTTCGTAAGAAAACAAGCAAATAAAAGAATGAGATATTCATTTGCTGTTTAATAAACAACATCGAGTATAAAATAGCCAACATCCCGGCCATTATCAAATAAAGTTTTCTCGCGGAAAGAAAATTCGAATTGCTGAATTTCACGTCGATTTACGGAAAGATAAACTCGCTAGCCCGCCTGGAGGGAGGAAGAAACCAAAGAGAGGAGACAGTGAAAATTCGCACCGGTTGGTGAAACATCGGTTCTACGTCCTTGTTCCAGTCAATATTGTTTCTCTCATTTACGTTCCACTTGTTCTCATCGCCTCGCCGGCTGAAAGCTTCCAACGGCCAGAGAAAAAGATGTCCGGTGCTTTAATTCGATCACGGCCAGGCCGGGGTCACGAGTTTTCTTCGAGCGAGTCGAAACGCCCTCGGACAACCACTCGCCAACGCCGCCACTCCCCTCGCGTCCTTCCACCGCTACTTTTGAAGGAAATCTGTTGCGTCCTCGACGACGACTGTGTAACAATCTAAATTCCAAGTGAATTACAAAGCTTAGTCACCTTATCACCAAGATGCGTAATTAGTCACTCTATGACCGAAGGGTCGTTCAAATAGGATAAGTATATAAGGAACTTAAGAACCAAACCTAACCCAAAAAGAGATCGCTCTCTCAGTCTTGACTAACTCAGAATAATGTGTCGACCAGCGTTTAACTGTAAGTGCCAATAATTATTAAAGTGTTGTATTTTTATTGTGAAATAAAGAGACAATCGTTGGGCCAACCGCTCAACGATTCCTTTTTTCTTCTTGTGCAAGTCATTTTACGTGACAACTGCAACGTCTTTCGCCAACGTTCTACCCACGTGCATACGTTGTTCCTTCGCCGGAAAACGAACGAATCCCCTGCTGCTCTGTCGGAGAGAGTCACGGGACAGAGGGAAAAAAGAGCCGACAGCTGTTTCGCAACCGTCTGCCCGAGATTTGATAATTTCCGGCTGGCTCGCGCCGGAAACGGCTCGACGATTTTTGCAAAGGGTCGTTTCAAGATGAAAGAACCGCTTTTCGTCGAGAGAAGAGGTTAAGTGGAACGGCGACACACATACCTATTAATATTAGTTCTCTTCGCGAAGGCAGCGTGTCTCCTTTCTCTCGGATAATTGAAACGCTCATTTGCCAAGTCGATTAACTCTAAAAGAAAAATAATTTAAAATTCGATATATATCCTTGAGCATCAATTATTTGTTATTCCACAGGCAAAAGTTCATCGTCATTTGATATTAATATAATTAAATCTAACTTAGAGTTTGAAGAAATTAGTTTCTGCGAGCAAAATTCAATTGCAATGGCCACGATTATTTTCAACTTTCCATTCAATTTCCACGCAATCGTCGTGGTCGTACAGAATCGTTAACGCGAGAGGACTGAGGTTCCATCGACGAGCGAATCGATCGCTCGGGATCGCAATAACGTTACTAACGAACGTACAAAGGGGAAACGTGCGAGTGAATTCGCGTGAGAGAAGTTTCGTTTCGCCGGCGAAACGTACATATATATACCGCGTCGCGAGAGAGCAGTCGTGAGAGAGCGAGCGCGCGGACAAAAGGAGCCCTGGAATTATTCATTAATTCGGGAGCGACTGCCTTTCGAGCCTTATACTTGGGCCGAGACTTGGGGAACTTATTAACGAGGCGGACGCGAACGATCGTTGCTCTTTAATTGGCCGACCGTTTGTCCATGCTCGCCGGAAGTTTCCGCGAAGCGCAAGTTTCACGGGGGATCGATCCCCGAGGCTTGGAGAACGGAAAGATTCATTTACCATTGGAGGCGCGGTGGCAGGAGGCAACATAAAGAGCGAAAACTTTCGAGCCTGATATTCAAAAGCTCTGCTCGCCCTCCTCCTTTTAACATTATACTCCCCCTTTGACGCGTCGCGTCGCGTCGGTAACCCCTGCACTTTGCTCTGTCCCTCTTTTCTGCGCTTCTATCGGTAAAAATTACCTTTCGCGAGATGCATTTTAAAGAGCGCAACCCTTTGACAGGATCCGCGATTCAACTAAAATTTGCAAATCGATCCGCGCAAGCCTTTCTTCGAGTTTCTTTCTCTCTCTCTCTCTCTCTCTCTCTCTCTCTCTCTCTGGATTTTCTTTCGTTCTTTTGTCTATTTGCATTTTAATCGTCGCACAAAGATGGAGAAGAATCGGTGAAAAACCTCCCCCGTGCATTCGTCAAAATCCCCGCGAAAGCGTTTATTTTGATCACGTTTACATGCATTTGCATCCGCCCACGGCATTCTCATTTGAAGGTTTGTAAGAAATTCAGTCTTGCAGCTTGACTGTTCCTCGTTTGATTTTCAAAGGATATATTTGAACCGTGAAGAGAGAGAGAAGAGAACCTCTACACAGATCTCTAAACAGAGATCACGCGAAAGATGTACATGTAATAAATCTGTGATATTTCATGAAAGATTAGTAAAATTCGTTCGACTGATGTTTAATATTTTCTCAAAAGGAACGAATGTCTTCGAACATCGAAAGACAGTTTCGATATGGAACTACATATTGACAACATGTTGAAACTTAATATTACTTCTCCATAAAAGGCGAGAAATGTACGTGAGAAAACTGAAAATATGGATTGCAATCTTGAATGTCAACTTTCCAAGGAATATCAAACTTTTTTCGTTGCCAGGCTGAAATTTTTCTGTCGTCGAACAGAACATTGAATGAACAGTATCAGTAATAATCGTGACGTATCACTTTTTGATTTCAATACGTGATAATTAAATTGTTTACTATCTTTACACGTATCGATCAGGGAATTCGCCGCGATTCTCCACCACAGAAAGGGCGTTTGAGGCTCTGCTTATATCGAATATAATCAACGTTCTGGACACGTGCAAGGCTTGCTTGATAGGAGCAACAAGGGATTGTTGACAGGGCGCTGGTTACACAACCTGGCCATTGCCTGGAAACTCCAGCCGCTTTGATGATTATTACGGAGTCAAAGATGCGTTTAGGCTCGTTTAGTCACTCGAGATATTTCGAAAGAAAATGTATACATCGCGAACGATAATGGAGAATAAAAAATCTTGTTCGACGAAATTATTCGTTCGATGAAGCTGAAATTCGCAATTTCAAGACAATTCGGATCCTTCACAGTCGTCTCGAAGGTTTTCAAATGATTCTACGAAATTCCTCATTTAACAACACTCACACCTAAAGTGAATTTCTTATCAAGAATAAATTACAGAGTCAATTTTCCAAACAATATCTCTTTCACGATTCAAGTCAAATTCTACACGGAAATTCGCTGAGAACTATCGGAAAATTACGGTTGAAGTTGTCAATTTTTCATCTTGCTTTATTCACAACCAGAAACACACTGGTCCATCAATTGTTGCCTCTCTTTGACCGTATGATCGTATACACCTCAGAAGATCGAATCGAAAGATATCGAGTGGAGATTCTATTAAACGATAAAGAGCAAGTTTCACAAAGCTGCCCTTTACTACTTTCAGACGCGTTATGAACTGACTTACCAGACTCTGCTGGTTTATTTCCGCTCGGCGTTTCACAGTTTGTGTAAAATAAACGAAGCTACCCGATTTCGTTCTTCTCGATTCCATACCACTCTCCCTCTCTCTCTCTCTCTTTCTCTTCTATTCGCTATCTTCATACGTTTCCAACGGATGCCCGCGGTCTCTATCGTTCCGCTCATTTACCGTAGTTTGTTGCAGTTTTTCAGACAAAACTGCTATTTTCCTCGTTTCGCTATTGTATCTCTCTCCACGAATTTATATCCCATTGTATCTTTCCCGTGGACCTACATTTCTGCATACCTCGCGTCCTTCTCGCGAATATTCATATTTTTTTTCCTTTCTCTCTCTCTCCCTCTCTCTCTCCACGATCCCGCATTTCCGCATTCAAACTGGGTTACTTTCTTTTCTATTCGCGATACGCTTCAGAGATATTCTGGCCATTGTTCTACGAGCGTCGGCCACGACGTGAAAAGAATTTAGAGTTAATCCCTCTCGAGGAGGTTTCAGGACCGTTCAGATATGAATTAAGGATTCTTTGTAACACGCGAAAGACGAAGCACAGACGCGTTTCCTGATAATTGTAATTTGTACGACGATACAAGGTTCTCAGCCGGACGATATTTAATAGTGGAACACGCGGAATGATTGTCATCGTGGCAATAAAAGTGTCGAAAATGTGCATTTCATCTTGACGACTTGCGAGACTTCGATTTTCATTCATTATTTTATTAAACGACGTAATTTTGTTAGAATTCCTTCGTTGCTAATTGAAATTGAAATTTAGCTTGTTACGTGACGATATAACATTGACAATAAAATTACATTTCGTGTGTCTATTCGCAGTTAAGTAATTAAATATGTATATTAACAACGAGTATCCAAAGAATTGAATTACCTATTTCGTCCGTCGTTCAATTTTATAGTGAATTATTTCAATGCAAATTCTGTATATATTGTTTCGTTAAATCAAGAGATAAAGGTATCTTTTTCTAGAGCAACTGAATTTATGTGAATTTATGAAAGAGTATTTTAATTAAATCTCACAAATCTGGACAATAGAAATTATTTCTGCAGTTGATGTGGAATTATTCTAAGATGTTATAAACCTTCTCTTATCTTCGTAGATGTTCTTCGCTAGAACCTCTATTATACGAGCCGTAGAAAGTAGTCTAGAAATTTCATTCCGCTGCGAGTCATGTAGAGAAAGGATCTTATTTAAAGGTCTGACAGTTCCTTCGGAAATCTAGGATCTACTTAGATCATCTTAGCATCTGCTTCAGGATTCAGTTCATTGGAGATTAGTGTTACACGTTTCGAGAAACCGAGGAATAACATCGATAATTATCGGAAGAATTTCTCTGGGGACAATTTTTCTGTCACAAAGATTCCTCATTTCCTTTCGTAAAAAATAATTACTCTTTTTGCGAGGACAAACTTCTTTGTAATTACACTAATTCCGTGAGGTTATTACTTTCTTCGTAGAATTGTGATATTTGCATAAATCTTACAGTCTGTTTTTTTCTTTTACGAATTATGTTCCTTTTTATTAATTCATTAAATGTGGAAGAACAAGATTTAATCTTATACCTAGCTCTAACCTTTCCGATTCTCCAAAATCAATAGTTACACTATTAATTTGAATGTTATTTTAATCTTGTATTCTTCCATAAGTAAAACGATTAAGAAACTATGAAATAATAACTATTGCATTCATAAAAATTATAAATGTCAAAGTTTCTATCGCGAGAAATGTTGGCTTAACATTTCTTAACACCTCGTACGAATATTTTAGGATACTTTTACATTAATTCCAATTTTGTGCCTAGAGAAATAGTGATTCTATGAAGTTCTTGAAATTTCAAGGATCACAATGGCAAACCAAAGCGTTTCACAAACGTTTCTAGGATATTTTTCTAATTGAAAAGGACGTGCTTCGATTTGCGAAATTACTTCAGACTTCAGCTCTGAAAAGAGAGAGAGAGAGAGAGAGAGAGAGAGGAAGGTCAATTTATGAAGAATGTTGGTTTCTGAAGAAGTTGCGCACGGCGCTATTCATAGTGGCCAAGTCCCGTGTAATAGAATTGAAAAGAATGTCAATAATTGTTCACGAAATTTCCTCAAGTATGACCTAAAATCTATATCGAGCTTGCATACGGGTTACCGTATTCAGCGCCCGGTATTGTTCGGTTCCAAAAGCTTTTCTAAAGTCTTCTTCATCCCGGTATACGTAATCTATTACCTCGGCTAAGGGAAACGATATTACGTAATCAATCGAAAGGGGACGAGTAAACTATGTCGAAACCTCATCTACGATACTTTTCATAAATTGCAAACTCGCCATTTGCAAACAGACGTCTCAAACGAACTGAGTGTGCACTTGAGACGCGATAAATTCGCAACCAAGTGTGATTTAAATGCAGATAGAAAAACCACAGCTTGGCAGATTCGCAATCGATTTTATTAAATTTACATTACTCAAAAATAGAGAACTTATTTAAATTATTAATTTCAACGAAGGATGGAGATCCTTTCGAAAGATTGAGACGATTTACATTGTCCTTGGAAGAAGTAGATTAGATTTTAAATTTTCAGCCATTTCACTGCAAATTCGTAAATTCTTGCGAAAGAAATTGTAACGAGATTCTAAGATTATATGAATTTATTAATCTTCACGAGAAATACAGTTTGAAACGATTGTTTATTCATTTATTTTGGAGACGTTACGCAGATTTGTAATGTTGACCGAAATTTACGTTTTGTCAATTTAAAAATGATAGAGACGATGAAATTGCAAAAAGTGGGGTCCGGTTATCAGCGTTATTAATTTTAACGAATCAAGCGAGGAAAAAGCATGGGGACGTTTATTTAATTATACATATTTTGGGACGGATACGCGAGTTTTCCAATTTTAATCAATTTCGCATCGTTGATAATCAAATTGCATCGATGTTTCATTACCGAAGTTACCGGCTGGAATCGAGGAAATGAAGAAAAAAAAGAAACAGATCCGAAAATATTTAGTTTCATACTAAGCGATAGTTACAAATTCTGACTAATTAATCACTGTAACTAAAAATTTGTAACGCAGAGATTTAATGGATTTTACGTTACATGACGAGATTATGTTACGTGACTTGTTGCTGATTAAATTATTCCCATTTGTACGAATATCAATGCGAATTCTCGAGGCGAATACCGTATGTGATTAAAGGAATAAAAATCCAACTTGGATACGCTGCGCTTTCCAAATGTTCTCCAAATCAATTTTACAATTTCTCTCGATTCTCAAAATAATAAACAAAGAAGAAGAAGAAGAAGCAATCATCGTACAATTCTCATTTTCTGGAAGCTCCGTTGGAATTGATGTTAGTTAAAATTATTTAGATATTTATTCATATAATAAATTCTTCCAGTTATGTATGAACGAAAAAGTTTAATATTAAGTATTAAAAATTCTAAAATATACGTGGTTGCTCGAACGTTTAGAGTTTTACAAATTCTAGCAGGAAAAAAGGAACTGTTATCAATATTTATCAATATTTGCAAAATTTCACACTTTTCTAAATTTTCGGATTATCGAACCTTCGAAGGATCTGTCATTAAATATTAAGCAATTCAGATCGAAAGACACGGTGACAGTATGATCCATTCTGTTCTAATATTAAATGCCATCTGAAGGAAATTCGAAACTTCATCTCTCGAGAAGCATCAATGAATTCGACCGAAAGCCGAGAGTGCTTTTACATGAATTTTTCATTATGCTTCTAGTGACATTTGTTCTTGTTAGATCTAATACCGTTCATCGATCCTGTTCTATTTGAAAATCAAGTCGGGACGTGCTATTCCGATTTTGTTTGTCTTTAAAATATCACTCAATCGTGCGTCTCGAAATCAATTATAAATATAATTAATCGAAATTGATTTTTTACTGTAAGATACTACTTTAATATCTACAAACTCATAATCATCAGTTTTCAGAATCAACAAAGAAGCGAGCACGTAATAAAAATTTGCACATAATAAAAAGTAATACTAGTTGAAAAAAAACATACTAGATGAAACTGTCATTTTCAAGATAAAAAGGGAAAGAAAAATGTTTATCCTCTTCGTCGGAATGTTCAGAATAATTTGTTTACGAAAACTTTAAACTTACTGATCCTTTGAGAGTTTAATGACGTATGAATCCATCGGATTGAATTGTTCACTCGATCGCTAATATTTGCAGAATTTAGCAGTGTTGCCGGACAGGTAATGAAGACAGCAGAGATCGCGAGACGTAATCGAGCAAAACGGCGGATTCATTATTCACGGGGAACTTGTTGAGATCGATGTTTCTTTCACGAGCGCGTGCCGCTCGTTATCAGCGAGAAAAGAAGTCGGAAAAGGGGAACGTTGATATCAGTGACGACGTGAATACACCCGAGGCGAATAAAGAATTAAACGAAAGACCAGAGTTAGCAACGTCGAAATTATTGATGATCGCGGTGCTTTTCTATGCATCCACTGTGGCTTTCTTTGCTTTCCCGAGCTGATGTACATATGTATATGTATACTACCTACATCATGGTGTATTTCTGTAATAAGCTTACAAGTTGGCGGTATCAAAGTTGATGGAAGCGTCGCATGCTTTGCGCGAAAGCGAAACAGAAAACATTGCCACGCACGTTTTCTATTCGTGGCAACGAAATTCCGATCAATGAACTTCTTCTTCACGTCGAATTCCACGTGTTTGAGCCTAGTTGAATGAGAAATTGTAATTGGAGAGAAAGTCGACGATTTTATACGAATGTCTCGATGAGTACATTACGTACATGTTTTATAAAATATATTAAAGTACTTTATGTAAAATCATCAAAGATTAAAATAGAGAGTCGAATAAAAGAAGATAATGATCAACAAAATGAAAGTATGATATATCAGAATATAATTGAGAATGTATTGTGAAATTTATTATTACCGAATGGTTATAATAGTGGAATAAAATGGAAGACCAAATAGAAAAGAACCACGTGTGATATGATTACCCACCTTGGAGTAAAATTTGCTACTGTCTGCTTGATCTTCTCGGAACAAATTAAATCCGAACGTCAATCACAAATTACAAATAAGTATAATTTAAGAAAAGTGTCGGCTAATTTGGTTTGGTTCGTTTAAGTAGTCGACATAACAAGTGAAGTAAAATTTGGAGTAAAATTTGCTACCGTCTGCTTTATCTTCTCGGAACAAATTAATTTTCTCCTTGAAATCTGAACGTTAGTCACAAATTACAAATAAGTATAATTTAAGAGAAGTGTCGGCTAATTTGGTTTGGTTCATTCAAGTAGTCGACATAACAAGTGGAGTAAAATTTGCTACTGTTTGCTTTATCTTCTCGGAACAAATTAATTTTCTCCTTGAAATCTGAACGTCAATCACAAATTACAAATAAGTATAATTTAAGAAAAGTGTCGGCTAATTTGGTTTGGTTCATTCAAGTAGTCGACATAACAAGTGGAGTAAAATTTGCTACTGTTTGCTTTATCTTCTCGGAACAAATTAATTTTCTCCTTGAAATCTGAACGTCAATCAGAAATTACAAATAAGTATAATTTAAGAAAAGTGTCGGCTAATTTGGTTTGGTTCATTTAAGTAGTCGACATAAAAAGTGGATGCTTACTCGATATGTGCAATAGGCAGAATTTGCCTTCAATATTACTATCACGCCTCGCTACGTCTCTTTATAGTCGCATTACGATATTCATACGTAACTCGATATTCCCTTCCTCGTGCCAATTCTGAGACCAGTAGACGAGTTCATCAATGACCAGATCAGCCGTGGGACCGCGTATGCGGTCGTTAAATACCGTGTCTGATCGTCGGAACAATGGGAAAATCATGCGCAAACTTGCATCCTGCGCCGTGCTGATCTGTCGATCATCTCGACGTGTTCGCCAAATTTCTCACGTTAAAGTGATAGATTCGACAAGCTCAAATTAGGCCGGAGGCTACGCTCGCGTCATCGTTAATAGCACAGTCGCGTAATATACACGCGGAGCGACACGCTGCTTGTTTATTAAGGAGTCCGTCGTCCTGAGAGGATCGGGTAACCGAATCGGGATTCCTATCAAGTCGACTCGAATTTTGATGATCCTCGTACTACTATGGTTACTGGAAATTTCCACTCGTTAATTAGCGAGCTATCACTCATTACAATATTATAATTCTTTGAATTTCTTGGTATTTCATATAATTATAGAATTTGGATAGTTATTATCATCGTAAGGTAATTCGTTTTTTTTTTTCGTATATCAAATGAAAGTGAAAAATTAATTAAGTGTAATGATTCAATAATGAATTTTTTAAAATGAAATTTAAAATGAATTTTTAAAAACAATTTTTCCATTTCTTTTTATCAAATTTTATCTTTAATTTTCCAAATCGCTGATCACTTAACTCTACGAAAAATAATTATGGGATTGATGAGTTGGTTTGAAAGAATTTCGAATGAAATCGTCGTGTTGGTCCTTGATCAATTACACTCTGTTCTGCTAATATATTCTGAGATTATGTTTCAATTATATAAAGTTGCAATTACGATTGACGAAATATTGATCGAAGCCTGAATTTTCTCGCAATTAAGTCGAAATTAGAAACTACACAACTCTTGCAACCACGAAAGCGGAAAGGTGAAAGTACTTGCATATATCGCAAAAGTTCGATCAAGAATGATTCATCGCCAGTGGTCTTCTAGAAATAACATACATACGACTGTTACCGTCCAGTTACTATACGCATATTTCAATTCGCTCGTGTTCTTGGTTTGTTTAAGAAGTTGCTGGAACTATTTATGCAATTTTAAATACATGCACGTTCGTATCTACCCACGTGCCTTTCACGTTTCTTTTATTAATTACGCTTTAGACTGCTGCTCCTAGCATTCTTATTTGTATGATTCTATTTCATTTCTTTTCTTTCTTTTTTTCTTTCTATGTGAATTTACCATCTTACAAATAGTTTAGTAATCAATTACACAGGAAATAAATTGTCCCAAAGAATGTCTAATGATATTTTTTTCTCGGTTACCGCCTTACATTATCCTTATTCGTTGTGTGGGATAATTCACAGTTTGCGTGTCAGATTTCGTGTAATTTCGGTTACTTATCACTGGATGAAAAAAATGTGATGTATTTCTTCAATGATACTGCTCATTTTCTTAGAAAATCATGCTTTTCGAGTCTAACGACGAAAAGTTCACGTTTTCATTTGATATTGCTATTATTGTAGCCTAATTGCCTTCAAGTCGGTAGACTGTATATTACATCACGTGTTATATTTAAAATTATACATTACACTAGAAACCTACCATTTTCAACAATTCCTATTTTCGACGTACATCCTGCAATACCGAGAACTAACTCTTATTCGCCACGTGTCACAAATCTGATCGATTCTTCAAAGTCCTAACAACGTGAACAAGATAAGCACCCTCGCGTAACAGGCCACCCTTGAATTTATGATTGATTCCCCGACGTAGATGGAACTTTCTCGTGACTATTACAAATACATTGAAACTCATATTAAAAAAAAAAAAAAAAAAAAACGAGAAAGAAAGGAAGAAATCCACTTAGTTCGTATGTCTCGTCTAACTGCGTTCATCAATCAGAAATCGAAATTTCCGAGAAAAAAAACGAAGAGTGTTTCGAAACTCGAATCGCTGAGGAACTAATAATTTACAAATTATTAATTTCTCATTGACCACCGTGAATGATTCCGACTGAACAGCGAAAAGAAATATCTGTGCCTTACACTCTTGAAAGAAAACGTGGAACACGCTGTTCGCGAGACTAGGCGAAATGTCTGAATGAAATTCTGCGGTTTGTTAGCCAGATTAATTGTTGCGCGTCTCTTTCGTTTTCGGCACGAACGGTCGTTTCGAGACGTAGAAAATCACTTGTACGTTTGTGTTCTAACTTCGTCGGCTATCTGCATTTTCGTTATTTAATTATGCCGGTACAAACGAATCGTTCATGTTCGTTCGCCTATTGTTCATCGCGATATTAAGTTCCCTCTCTGCCTAAGTTTGGACAGAGAACGTATCTGTTTGCTGCTGCTGGATATATACACATACACAACGCTTCGTGGCACTCGAATTAATTGAATTTCTCGCGGTTTAACTGGATTCTTGATTATGCCTCCCCTGTGTTCGAAGATCAAAGATACCTCTGTCGCTGGTACCACGTTTGCGAGTATTTTGATTTAATGGGAATTTACTATCGAATTCTCCATTGTTTCAATTCGACGCTTCGAATTCAAAATATTCGACTGCCTCCTCCCTGTGAAAATGTTCATTCAGTTCGAATTCGACGATGTTTTCGAGACATTAACAAATCGACAGTGAGTAATCGAATGAATCCTGATTTTATCACTTTAATGGTCAGAATTTTTTCGCTGTTCGTTCTACTCGTCGGTGTTACTTTTGAAATATTAAAATATCCTAGGGCGTTTCAGTAAATTTGCATGCGTTCAATTCGTCAATAAAGATTATATTATAATTTATAATTATAAGAACAGTATCGAACTTGCGTTTGTATGAACTTTGCCCTTTCGTGTCCCACCTTTTCATGTGACACTTTGTGCAATTACAGTTTCTTATCGAACATTACGAAGGAGAATTAAATTAAATTGAAACGACCTCTCAAATTATCGTTATATAATTGGCTGTATGAAACAGGGACAATGCACACATATGACGCACACATGATCTCGCGTACAAAGTTGAAACGTCTGAAACTCGCCGCGAGATAATGTCGGAGGGCAACGAAACAGTATGTACGATTGAATAATTCGTGGTGAAAAAGGGTCAGCGGTAATCGAATCCGGGGCGTGTTCTTCGTCGATCGATCTCGAGGGCGGCCGTGGAGATTTATAACCATCGAAATACGTTTTCGATAGTGCGAACAACGGTACTCGCGACTATATTTCTCGATCATCGTCGTTTGTTTCGCATTACGACGCCGTTAATTTCCACCGGGCGGCCCACACGCTGGCGTTGCACGTCTCCGAGGGATATTTATGTAACGCCAGGCTACTTCCAAGTTCCTACATTCCTCGCCCAGTGTTTTTCGTGATTCCACGACGATTTGAGAAACCCTACTGCGACAATAGCGTTTCTTAACTCACCAGGCCATTTTATCATATGAGAGATAAATAATTTGTAAGTGTGACATTCATAATTGTCGGCCGATTATTTATAATTATATTTACAATTGATTCAATGAACATTTACAACTGACTTATTTACATATGTAGATTAATTCATCAAGAGTAATTCTTGATTCTGGTACGTTAGTTTCATTTGATGATACAATATTGGAAACATTGCAATCTTAAGTTTTCTTCGATTAATGGAACGTTTAAAGGGTTAAAAAAAAATTGCAATAGTAAATTATTGTTGCATTCCAACAATAATAATCATCTCCATCACCTAAAGAATGATACAAACCTATCAACTGATAATAACGATATCGTATATTGATTAAAAGTTCGATTAAAATGTATGGAGACAAAGATCGAAGGATGTTCTTCCTCTGTCATTCTAATTACATTAGTACCGAACTGTCTCGACGTTTTCACGACAAAATTTCATCGACGATCACAACAGATCGAGCGGAACGAGAGAGAGAGAGAGAAAGAGAGCAGCACGAAAATCGAGCTGATCTTCGGAACGAAGCGGCCACCGGGAAAATTACTCTCGCCGACGGAATAAACTTCGATTGGCCGAGCGAAAGGTCTCTCGCCGGTAGTTGTTATTAGCCGAACGTTTTCTGGACGAGTTCCAAGCTTCGGGATCAGCTTCGTTTGCGAGCGCGGACTTCTTGTTTCATTGGCGACCGCTGCTATCAGACCGCGGAGAGCACGAGCTCCTCAACACGTAATTATCTCAACTTTCCAACCCTCTCCCTCCCCTCTCCACCACCGATTCTTCCTTTCTCCGTCGGCCTTCGGTCGAGACCCGTGGCCTCTACGTGCATCGCATTATTACGGGAAACCGGGGAGCGACCGCGCCACCGACAATAGAGTGATATTGCGTGGAAGAATTTAACAAGATCGAATATGTTTCGTGGAATATTTTTTTCCTCCTCACTTCCCTTTGCCAGCAAGCTGGGAAAGCTGGCTCGTTGTCGCGGAGAAACGTGGATAACGGGATCCTTCGGAGGAATTGTTTAATATTTTCCCTCTTACCTTTCGCCTCGTTAACTTGTTAATTAGTTTTATCTCGACGTATTCTTACCGCTATTACTACAGTCGCAGTAAGAATACGGTAATAGTGTGTTGCTTACGTAGGAAAATATTGCGACTCTCTCCGAGTCTACGTAGTAACATTTAATTCTATTATTTATGCGCATACGTTATGTCGATCTCGCGTATTCATTGTACGATGATTATTATTTCTTTAACGATGTTGAACGATCTGGAAGCTTGAATTTCAATTGTATTTCAGAGATAAACATGATACGTTTATCCGAATGATGTCTATTTATTTTTCAAGTTCAGTCGTTATGTTCGAATTATTCAAATTTTCAAGTCTGGCTATAATGTTACATTCGAGTGTCATTCAAGTAATTTTCCGTAATTACGAGGTGAATTTATGATATGGCACGTGTCTTCCACAAAAGGCCTTGAATCTCAACGACGCAATCTCTCAGCTCTCTCGTTTCAATGGCAGAACCTTGGCGATACTTATTAGAAGGCCTAAACATCTGTTGGAAGCAAGATTCCTCTATTATTGCGGAAACGTGCTCGCATTAATCCTGAAAACGCTCAAGGCGTTATCGTTCAATTATACAAGTACTACTCTCAAGAGTCGAAATTCGTAATAACCAGCATTAAATCCCATTTATTATTCCGTATTACGTATTAATCAAACCTTATCAGTCATTCTCTTTTAAGACCATATATTTCAAATAAAATTTGCTACTATTCGTTTGAATTTATTTTTAATATTTTCGAGTAGGCGGGACTCGTCATTTTCTTGATCATTCGCTTGTATCGAAAATAGTTATGATAATTTTGCGACTTTTTAGATTACACATAAAAATTGAAATTGTGATATCTTGCAAATCTTCGTTATGCAATTAATTCGTATTCTCCAAATTTCTGAATGCACTCGGCAACGATTAAACTATCACAGAGCTCGTAAATTTCTGCAAGACATTCCTTGAATCATCGAAGGAATTCCGACACTGTCGGTGGAAGTCAGACACTGGAGAATTCGGACAAAGTTACGCGGCAACATGTAAATAAGCCGTGAAGTCTAAAGTTTGTGCTCTCGAAATCGGGACGATTTTGGAGCGAAAACGCAACGGAGATCAGCTCGCTTTACAAACAACTATCTTGCTGGTGGTGGAACGCAAATAAAGGTCATTCCGAAATGGAATGCACACTGAGAAAATATACGCATTTGTGTTTGATAAAACGTAAAATAATTTGTATCCGAGCGTAGATCATAGAGAACCGTGTCTCGTAAATAGCTGACTTATGTAATCAAAAAAATCGTAAAGTGGGATATATACTTCTCGTAGCTACACTTCTCTGCAAAGTTATGGCTTTTAATTTGAAATTTTGATAGCTGTTATTTTTCTTAATCTTTCCTCCTTTTATGGATTGTTCAATTTTTCTCTGAAATACTTTTTATCCTTATACTGTCTTAATTTGATAATCTTTTTCGTCTTGATTTGTTAGTAGAGTTACATTTATTAAAAAATTATACAAACATATGCAAAATGTTGTGTGTTATCATAATTGCAAAAGTTATTCATAGTTTTAGGTAATTTCAGAGCTAGGATTTAAAGTAATGAAAAAGGATCTAGATTTCATATTCTTTTTTTTTCTGTCTAACGTCTTTGTGTCGTGAATAATTTTTCTTCTCAAATCTTAATTAGAACTTAATTACAAGATCGTCAAGTAAGATGTTTTTTGTTTTTGTTCTCTTTAAATTAATTGATCGCTTGCAAACTTAAACTTAAATTAAAAATTTTATATATATGTATATAATAAATATTTCTCGGTAAATCAAGGATCGTTCCATCAAGTTTCAGCCTGCAATTCTCTTCTCCACTTTTTACCTCGATTTCACTCACCTACATGGAGAAATTTAAATCGAGCTTAAAGAAGCACACGTATCGTTCTCTCGAATTAGGTCAAATCTACCGAATTCCGAGTAAATCGCCCGTCCAAAGGGAAAAGAAGGAAAATTCTATTCATCGCGTTCCACGTAGCGTATTAACGCAGGGGTGAGATTAAACGTGAATTTTAGTCGTTGACGAAAACATCAGAAACGTAAGTGCGGCAAATTGCCGTTGTTGAGCGAAGATTAAGCTTCCACGAGGAATACGACTTAACTGCAGTTCCTTGAAAGCATCGTTCACAAAAATATTCCTGTTCGTCCATGGCAGAGGAAAGAGAAAAAGGCACGCACGATCTTCCAGATGGTTTTAATTCCTCTCGTCAGATCGCGAGCGCAATCCTCAAACTTTGCAAAGTCTACTTTCGTTCGTACGTTCTCTCGAAAGAAATAAGAATATCAAACGTACAAAAAGAATGATAAAGTTCGCGAAAAGATTCCGATTTCAGCTGAACACACTTTATTTTGTGGCAAAATTATACAACTGTAATTTTAATTATATATTATATAACTAAAATTATATAATAATTTGTAAAAGTCACATTTTCACTTTGGGGAAAATTTCACTTTGGGATTTTGCGAAGTAACGATGATAATTTAGTTCTTGGTGTTTTTGCAACTTTAAGTAGCTTATAGACGTAGAACTTTTAATTTCAAATGATTTCTGTTGAATAAAATAGTTTCAGTTCGAGTGCAGCACGCCGATTGTATATTAAAACTATTTCAATATCGAATTTAGAAACTTTTGAATATTCGACAAATGTGTTCCAATACGGAGCGCATTATCTGAAACCAATATGTGGTTTCAAACAATAGTCACGTTCGTATCTAGTTTCATCTCCATTATTTTTTTTTTTTTTTTATCAATATATTATTCTGTTTAATTTTTTAATTTTTCTATTGCTATTCATTGCTTGCGTCCTACTTTGACCTAGCGAATTTCAGAGAAATCGCGTAAATGAATGGCCGCAAGACACAAGTTTCCAAAATTAAAAGGTAAAAATCAAGTATGAGCCCAAACAAACTGCACACCGCTGAAATACTGAATTTCAGACGATAATACTATTTGTGAAAAATCGTGGCGGCGCTTCTCCGTCTGTATTAATCAAAACCGTGAGGTAGCATTGATGAAACTGCTCTTTCGTCAGACATCGTGAGCGATCGAACTCACCCTTTCAAACTCCAAAGATCAATAAATCATCGTTCGAAGCTATCGATGATAAAATTCCGCGGATGACTAAACAAATACATAGTAAATTACTCTCTTTCGCGATGCAAAAGGGACTGCTCGAAGACGGAACAGAAAGGTCTTCCTGAGCATTTAAGCGTATTACAGGATGGCGTACGTTGTGCCAAAGGAGCGTGCAAAAAATTTCTTCGACGTCGGAAATCAGATTTCGTAAAGGCCACGGGAAGATCAAAGCGGCGAGCACCTTTTGTCGTATGCCAACCACGAAATTTTCCAGCCGGACTTTTATCGAATTTCACCTAGTACAAGCGTGGCCAGTAGGGATGGGATCAAGTCCAATACGTGCTCGCGAATCCGAATCAAATTCGATATCTAAGTTTCGTTTCGCTGCTCTGAATAATGCTACACATCGAAAAACAAAAATCTCTTCCGATGACAGCACACTTGCGATGTATTTATCAAATCGAAGAGTGAAAATCCATCTACAGCTTTCGATAATGTAGTTACAAATTATAAGTTCAATCTTCATGAGATTCGAAACTTCCATGAGTACTCGAAATACTTGAAAATCGGAGAATGAATAGAAAATAATTCCGCAATTTCTCTGGAGGATCTGGAAAAAGATTCAATCGTTTTCGACAAGATTTCTTCCTTAGTTATCGTACAGTTGTGATATTTCTTTCGAAAGACAAAATAGATTTACTTAACCACTATAAGTTTAAATATTCTAAACTCTTTTCCACAAACCAACTAATTTATACTCCACAAACCAACTAGTTTGTCTGTTCGTCAGAGAAATTATACATAACATTTCAACATTTCGATACTTTACATTTTCAAATCTTAATGTAACAATGATTAATGTAACAAATCGCCTAAGAAAAGATCGTACAAGACAAGGGATTAAAAGGTTCGAACTTTTGAGATACTCGATTTCGTCTTCAATGGCGAATCTTACACGACGGAACTTCCCTTAATCGCAAAGGAAACGAGATCTCCTTACGCGAAAATATTTGCAGCGATTCTTATCATCGTCGTACATACGCGCGCGCGCACGTGCATGTGTGGTTTTTTTCGTGTGCAAGGCATACGTAATGGCGATATGATGTTTCAAGGGATATAGGTCAGGGATTCGTCGGATCCTCCATGAGAAGGCTTCGAAACGATTGTTCTATATCGAAAGTTAACCTAAATTTCCAGCAAGTCCCGCGCGTCTTTTGTCGACCGCGAAAATCCTGCTTATAAACGAGCAGCTTATTTCCAAGAGAATCCATTTTTTTTTTTTTTTTTTTTTTTAAGACGGGAGATAAATTACGATTCGACGAGTTTTGCGTCGCGTTCGCAGTCAACGAGTTGTTACGTCAGTTTAGTTCAATTAATATCGATTTGCTCGTATCATTCTCTTGACATTCTACTCCACAGTAATTTTAATATTCCAAATATTCTTTAAAAATATATTTCAGAATGTGATAAATAGGTTCACTTCAGATACAATTATCGATTTCTTTTGATATTCAAAATTTCATACGCGTCGTTAGAAATTGTTGCGTTAAAAATTCGTAATTTTAATTCCTATTCTCGAAGAATGCGAGCACGTTTATTTCTGTTGTCACTGTATTTCCAATTTTCTGTGACAATATTCTTACAACGTAATAACAGGGAACTGAGTCGCCTGATTCGGTGAAAATAAAGTGGAAGTATACAGCCAAGGTAGTTGAGAAGTATAATTTCATTAACATAACAACCGGTTCAAACAAAGGTCAGATCCACTACCGAGTAATCTTCGTTTCTCCATGTCGGAAAGCAGAAATGGCAAAGAGGACTGGAACCAACAATTTTCGAAATAAAATTTACATTTCCTGCTCTCCGGCGCACGGTATGAAAAAACCGTTAAAATGAATTTTTCAGTTCGAACCAATCGAACGATCTCGGATTCCGGAGTACCGCGTTCTTGAAATTTTGATACGCGGGCAACATTTTGCTTTTCCCCTCGTTTCGGCGTATCGATTGAACCTTTCTATTTCTATCGTGGACGAACAGCGAAGGTTATATTTATCGATAAGCGAATTAATTTACATAACGTCGGCCTTCACGTTTCTCAAGACACACAGCTTCGTTTTTCCTGCGTGAAAGAATTCGGTTTAAATTACCGAAACATATTTCGA
Source organism: Frieseomelitta varia (assembly GCF_011392965.1). Taxonomy (NCBI): domain Eukaryota; kingdom Metazoa; phylum Arthropoda; class Insecta; order Hymenoptera; family Apidae; genus Frieseomelitta; species Frieseomelitta varia. The sequence goes on from NW_025110575.1 coordinate 326,209, forward strand.
GCGATAAGAATCTGTCAGTTTCTGAGGTTTGTGGCTTGGAGTTTCGAATCCTTGTTTGTCCGTCAATCGCGATCTTGATAAAACGTACAAAGAAACAGGTACATATATTTGCAACGGGTAACAGCGTTGATTCATTTTCTCGTTTCTCATCAACCATTAAATATTCATATTGCATAAATTTATGGATTATTACGTTTTTTACGTTTGAGTTTCTGTGATCTATAAGTTATTCAAAATTATTAGGCAATCCCAGTTGGATGCAGAAATACGTGATATATAGCTACAAATAAAATAATACAAGTCTCTGATATTACGATTTCCATGTTGTATATTTTATAATAAATATAACAGAAAGTATGAAAAAGTTTAAGAAACAATTTCCATATCGTAAGAACAAATATAAATATTAATAATAATATTATATATTATATTGTAAATTTATATTATTATATATTATATATTATATTGCAAATTTACATTGTACCATAAATTTTATAAATTTCTCTATAACTTATTACAGATTAAATTTATATTATAAATTTATGTGCAAATTCTTCTTCCATTTCACGCAATGCTACACAAATCACTTCATTTCTTGCACAACTCTCTCTTTCTCTCTCTCTTTTTCTCTCTCTCTCTCTCTCTTTCTCGTAACGACCGTCTGTCTCTCTATTCGCTTGCTCTTTCCTCGTCTAATCGATCAATCCGAAATTAACGAAATTTAAACCGCAATTGAAAAGCAACGACAGACCGAGATAAAACAGAATTACTTCGCGTTTCAATAACGTTCATCCTCATCTGTCGTTGAAACCGGCAGTGAAATCGCGACCAGACTTATCGAAAAGGTAGAAAAAAAAAAAAGAAGAAAGAAAGAAAGGAGAAAAAAGAAGAAAACATCGACCATTATTTCACCGGCTTTCCAATCGATCAGATCCCGGTGGCGCGTACGTCGACGGCTCCCTATCGTCGCTTTAACACGCGATTAAAAATCGTTATCGCGCGAATCAATTTGCATAACGCGGCGCCCCGATTCGGCGACGTTCCCGAATAAATTTACAAAGCTGTATAAAATTATGCAAACATTAGAGGAATCCCGCTCCGTCCGATAACGGGAGTAATGTTTATTTGTCTTTCTTCCGACGGAACTCTTTCTTTTTGTCTCTCTTTCTCTCCCTCCTTTTCTCTCTCTACATATATATATATATATATATATCTGTCTCTCTGTGAATCTTCGCCTCCTTTCTCTATCAATCTCAGAACCGCGACCAACAATATCGGCACCACAATTACATTGTTGCTAATGTTTCTTTTCAGAATCGAGTTATGTAAATTCTGCAACATACATATCGGCCGTTAGAACGTCACTGTTAACATACTCGGTGTGAGTATACACCAGCTTGGTGTGAGTATCACCGTTTTGTGATTTCGTTTTGTCTCTCGTCTACCAACTGAACATTATGTTGCGTATGTCGTCGTGTGCGCGCGCGCGCAACATGTCGCGTTTCGAGACCTGTCGCTTTACACGATCGATGTTCAAGCTGACGATCTTTCGAGCCTTCTACCACGCTGCTTTTCAAACTGTCGTTCGTTATCACCGTCGCAGTTCTGCTCGTTGCGAGAGTGAATCGAAATCGTTCACGGTTAATTCGAAGGATGGATCCCTCGTTCATGCGAGATTCCATCGGTCCGAATTATTTTTTTATATTGTTTCAGCTTTGAAGTGAAATGTTGCAGGTTTCCGATGTAATTTAAAGATGTTTCCTTGTTTTACATTCGATACTAAAGGGACTGCATTTTCAGGATTTTTATGATTTTTTTCATATCGTTAAGTCATAGATGACGAAGAGCAGTTAGGCTCAGGTTTGCTTAATTTTGAACATGTAACATTATTATAGATGGGATATAAAATAAGATTAAGTAACCTAACTTGAGCTCATCATTTACGATTCAATGATAATGGACGATGGAAACACGATAGTTTTGAAGATTTTGGAAAGCTTTATTTCATGTTTTTTTCTTTTAAGTATGAAACATTGTAATTTTTAATGTTTTAGCAATTTTTGCTTGAATTTTAACCTGCTTGGATTTATTGGATAATTTTGGAAGACTTTAGCCACGTCCATGTCATACACGTCACTCTCGAAACGAATAGAACACGTTTTCAAAATTTCGCCAATAATTTTGAAACATCCTGTATGTGTTCTTAACACGTTCAGTGTCTCGCAAATGAGCCTCGTTTGAGCTTTTACGCTTGAAATGAAAAAAATACGAATCGAAATATTGATTATTTGCCAATGTTCGCTTTGTAAACGTGTTGTGAATGCATTTGAAAATTTCAAAATGGAAATCAATATGGAAAGTAACGTTACAGTGGCACTGAATGTATTAAAGACAGAAAGTTTAATATTGTAAATAGGTTCTATAGTGTATTAACATTCGAGGATATTGAACTTCAATATTCACAGTTCCAATAATTTCTTTATCGTTTAGAATCATTAAGAGTATCTCTATACATTGAAAAAGACTTTTATAATTAATTCATGTTCTTATCTTTTTATTATCCATTTCTTCTCAAAAATATTTCATCAACCCTCTTTTCGAAACGTCGAATTTCATAATATTTAACATTTTCGATTTCGCGTATTTTTAGCATTTCAAATTTCACTATTTTGTTGCCGCAACAAACTCAATCGAAAAGTCTACCGAATGTTCCATTTCTGTCACTTCGACAGCATCATTTTTTATTTACCATTCGACGCTACTTTCCTTCCATTGCGTTTTATTAAAAAAAATTTTTTTCCCATTCGAATCTGTTGCGGAACGGCATATATAGAACATTCGCAGGGGAAAGCTTCAAAGGAATTTTTGCTTGACGAAAGCTTGTGTGTTAGCACTGCTGATTGTCGAGATATCGGTTATGGAAATATCACCGTCGCCGTGACACGGAAATACCTCGATCCCGCAACACACAGAATGCCGCAGTTTATATCGTTCTGATATTTACGCGAACATTAATATCCAGAGAAGAATTTAACGTCTCGTCGATGGAACGCTTCCAACGATGGGAAATGAGAAACGTTCCTTTGGCACTCGACGAATTTTCACGTTCCTGATATTGTGCAGCGAGTTAAAAAAGAGGGAAGTTCAGAAATTCCCAGACGTCGAGTGATCGATGAGCCAGGCAAACCTGGTTTATAGTTAGTCGGGCCGTTTTAAAGGAAAGTTTGTTCTCGGAAATTGTTATAATGAAAGTTACCGCGTGCTTTAGACTTCTAAATTGTTTTCTTCCTTTTCGTTCTTCGTACGTTCGTTACATTGGAGTGGAAAATTTACGTGAAGAAATTAAATAGACGGTAGTTTTACCTGGAAACTTTATAAAAAAAAATAAATATATATAATTAAACACGAAATAATCAACAACTGTGCTAAACTGATTAATTTCGTTTAACTGTTGGCAATCTTTTCCTCTTTAAAAAATAAGAAATACGTAACTTTCATTGCAATCGAACCGACGAGTTTGCGGATTATATTAAAAAATTTCCGAAGCTACATCTTTTTTTCAACTCTCTGCACTTACTGCTTCTAACCTATGTGCTAGTTCATTACTGTCGATCGACTCGCACGAATATTTCTCGCGTATGCGTCCTTGTGAAAGAACCTTAATTATAGAGAAAAAGCATATATACTATATTACCGCGTACATCGATGCATCGTCCATATTATGTAAATCGATCGAGGAAGATGATACAGGCTAGGCTGCGATCGACTCGTACGCCTAACTCGTGTAAGCTTACCTATACGTTTTCCAATTTTTGAGAACACACGTAATTCGATGGACCAGCCGTGATTTTTCTTTTTTATGCGTATCGTCCGTGTATCGTGTCAAGTACTGTCCGAGTTATCGATACGATTTGTTTTTCAGCTACTTCCATCGACATTGCCAAAAATCGTCTGACTTGCGATCATGGTGTCGTCGGTAAGCAATTCGGGATTTAGCTTCAAGCTGTCTTGTTTCGTTTCACAGTGGACACGACACGCGTGTACACTTCCGAGATTTTGTTCCTCCTTTTTTCTTCATCCTTTTTTTCTTTTCCATTTCTATGGTGTTCTTTTCGTTTTTTTTTTTTTTTTCTGTTTCACGTGTTGCATGAGGATAAAACTGGGCACAATTGTAACGACGGATCAATCGTAAACGACGATTGCTCGAAATTTGCTGATCGCAGCAACTAGTTTTCTCGTAGAAAATTTTTGGGAAAATATACATGACGAAATAAATCAATTTTCTGTAATTTTTTTAGTTCTGTTCATTATGTTCAAGTACAATTTGGCATATTTCAATTTACGATATTAAACATTTACTGATGCTCTTTTAAATTATTTTTAATAACATTATAATAATATGTGACTTTTGTGGCTTACAATTTTTTCACATTTTATTTTGATGTATTTTTTTCAGAAAGAATTTTGTATGTTAAAATTAACTGTTAAATGACATACGTTCCATCCAGAGAATGAACTCTTGAATGGAGCAAAGAATGAAAAAGTCTGATATAAAGGGATGCCACAATCTCAAAAAAAAA